>NW_017672175.1:200408-212753 GCF_001879085.1 Nicotiana attenuata
TAGTTTGAACAAATAGAGAAAAGCTATGGCTAAATTATATAAAAACATAACAAGAATTTATCCTACAAAAGGTTCTATCAAACTCTAGATAACAAATTAGCTATTCATAATAGTATGTAAAGCAAGTATTCTCTACCGATCATGAGCACTCTTATTACCGTAAATCTCTCCCGAGTAATTACGATAATTTGCTAGACGCACTCTCCCGAGCTACGCTAGCTGGCTTTTAATACAGCTCACTTCAGATCGCACCCAAGGCTTCGTTATCCCTAATCCCACTTTTAAACCCTCGGTTATTGATCCCTCATATACTCTGGGAGTGGTGTTGTTTAACAATTACCTAAATATGCACTCTCTCCCGAGTTATGCATACTAAATAGGCACAGCTAATTGAGAGCTCTTCAACCAACCACAATATAAACGTAGTTGAACAAATAGAGAAAAGCTATGGCTAAATTATATAAAAACATAACAAGAATTTATCCTACAAAAGGTTCTATCAAACTCTAGATAACAAATTAGCTATTCATAATAGTATGTAAAACTATAATACTAAAAGTCATAACCAACAATGAAAAATAGGAAGAGGAAGGAAAAACTCGTAGAAGAATTCTCCGCCTTGCTCCCAATGTGTTCTTGCCTCCAAGGGTGTTGTCTAACCCTGAAGTAGTGTCTCTCCGCCTCCTTAGGTCTAATTTGTGTCCAAAATATGTCCCCTCCTGTTCTAGGTCGGCCTCCTTTGTTTTATATAGGGTTTAGGACTTAAAATCCCATGTTTTACACTTTAGCCCCTGAAATTTACGCTTCCCACCGCGGTTTCACCGCGATCGCGGTGGAACCGCGGCCAAACGCCCTCGCGGATTCTTCATTCTTCAGAAACTGCCTTCCACCGCGGTTCTGCCGCGGTTCTGCCGCGGTCGCGGCAAAACCGCGGTTTTTCACCCTGTTCCGTTTGGAATTTGGGAAAACGTAAAACATGAAAGTTGTAGCCCTTTGAGTTACCTTTCTAACCATATATTGTGGAGCCAAAATGGAGTTCTGAGAAAAATGTTATGTCTATTTTACTAGACAGTGCGCAATATGCCTCCTCAAGTCTTCGTTCGTACTTAATTATCAAATTTGACCCCCGAACACGATCCCGGCTTAATTCCTTGAGCTTTTACTCAGACTTCAAAGCTTCAAATTACTTAAATTCATTCCATAACATCTATATAGCTCGGAATCACACCTACAAGGCATAAAACACACAATTAGTGCAAAACACTAGCGATTAAAGCGCAAACTCAATTAAAGTGCAGTAAATTCGAGTGTAATAAGCGACTAAAATATGCAATTATAGCCTATCATCAACACCCCACACTTAAACCATTGCTCGTCCTCGAGCAATCAAACTACACTTTTTTTATAGACACAACCTTTTTAAACAATTCTCCTAACTCATCACACCAAGAGTATTTAAAATAGACTAAGCACAAAAGCGTAACGTCTTCACCTCAAGATTTGACTCACAAGTAACACACGTTATTCACAACTCACCCACTTACTCTAATATAGAGGTCACTGACATTACCTTTCCTTCATGAATCAAGTGCCCTCACACAACAAAAGAGAGTAGTTCCACACAATAAAATTTAAGAACACTTAGGAACTCAAGATAGAAAGAATTCACTCACTCTCAGAAATAACATTCATATGCCACAAAAGATGCACCATAAGCTTGCCGTAGTGTACTACTCCACTAATCGAGCTCATTCAATCTTGGATCAATTAGGACTTTATTTGGTTGTAATGTAGGCTACGGGACGGGTAAGATACATTTAGATATAAGAGTGACTACACCTCCCTAAGCACTTTAATACATACATTTTAACATGTAAACCCCATACTTATGTCAAACCAAAACTCCACCTTCACATCAATTTATATTACCCCATACTTCTTTAAGCACACTTACGTCAAGAGCCACCACTTATCAAGATTTTTTTTTTTTAACAATCCAACTATATTTTTTTTTCAATTCAAGTGGCTCTTCCTTTTTCAAAACAGTGCACCTTTCTCCTTATTTCATTAGTTCCACTCAAAAGCCAAACCAACCACCCCACACTTTAACTTTTACAAAGTTCATAAACAATTTAAGTGCTCATGAGAGGGTACAATGGTTCAAATAGATGATTAATTCAAACAAATGGGTAAGGCTTGTAATGTGGTTGCCAAAGAAACAGGATTACAGGCTCAAAGGGGTTAACTACGATACATAATAATTAGGCAACTAAAATATGTATATATGGCTCAACAAGAAATGCCTATATCACTTCCAAGACTGAACAAAACTACTATTTCGCTTTGCAAACACACGGGACAAGTTCTAGGCATCAAATGCAATGCACAGAATAACACCTAAACCTCACACACACATGGCACATAACTCACTCAAGATTGGATTCATCAAGACACTCTAGTCAAAGCAGTTAAGCAAAGTTAAAATCATACAATTTAAGGTACTTCTACAAGAGTCAAAAACTGAGCCTAAGCGTCACAACCAAAGTACTCACTGTTCTCAAGGCATAACCAAGTCAAGAGATATTGCTTCAATTCAAAACTCAACACAATGGCTCCTATTCCTAAAAAAAATTAACTACACCCGGTTCAAACAAAACCCTTGGAAAAGAACCGCGGCACAAAGAAAAACCAAGGGGGAATTATTACACTACCTAACAAAAGAAAATCTTTTTTTTTAGACTTAAATCCCTCAAGAAAATTGTCTAATAGATCCATCGTCGGGAAAAGTCCGATTTTGTTTTTTAAAAAAATTATCAAACTAACACAACTAAAATAGCATAGAAAGTCACCCAGACGATCTCCTCACCCCACACTTAAAATTTTGCATTGTCTCCAATGCACACCATAACTAATAAAAAGGGTAAAAGAGACTCCCTGGTAGGCCAAAGGCCGAAGCACTACAGCTCATGGGGTACTCAGACTTCTCCCCAGCTTGGTCCTTCGTGCGGGTACCTCACACTTAGTTCCAACCATTTGGTTTGCTGTTGCATTCTTCCAATACCTTTGCTTTCCATGCTCCTAGAAAATAAAAAAATTGGCACTACAAAAATAATACAATTAAAAAAATAAAAAATAAAAAAATAAATAAAAGAAAAGCCAATAAAGTTAGGGTTGCCTCCCAACAAGCGCTTGATTTAACGTCGCGGCACGACGTGAATCACTTTCTGCCTCCACTTTGAACTTATGAATCGGACCCCAAGTTTTGATTCTGCTCTATGATCATGCTCCTGGGGTGGTGGAACGAATCTGACTGGCCCAATAAAATAATGTAGTATTCTGCACTTCTTGGCCTTTATATGAGGTGTGTAATCCCGACTTTCTGGCAAGAAGAATTCCAGAATGTAAGCACTTTGTTCCTCATTCCTTGACTCCTCAAATGGCTCGGACGACTCTATTTCCATATCATCATCTAAACACAATGTGGAAAAATGCTTGGAGTGAGGACCAATGCGCTCAACTACATGAACATTGGGACTATCTACATTCTCAACACTAATGACAATAGAGTCAACTAAATATGTATCCTCAATATCCTTGGTTGACTCTAGTATCTCTTCTACAACATCGACATCCTCAAAATCTAGTGTGATTGATTGTTGGTGTTCTACTCTAGCCTCCTCCTCTAGCTCATCAATTTCTGTATCTAATTCACGCTCTTCTTGGATACTATTCACAATATTGGCTTGTTGAGCATTAAAAACTTCAACCAGTTGACTCATGTGAACTTTCAAGTTGTCAATAGTTTCCTCCTGCCTTTCTATCGCAGTAGTAATTTACTCTGTTGTTCCAAAATGCACTTTAACATATCTTCGAGCTTCTTTAGGTCAGCTTCCCTAGGTTCTTTGTTCCTATTAACTTCACCAGAAAAAGAAGAACCATCAAAGTAAGGGGTTGGGGGAAGGTAAGAAATATAAGCACAACCGTGAAAGTGACCATCTTGACCACCACACATATCACACACATTCCACACATAAGATTGAGTTGGTGCACAAAACTCGCTCTCGGGAATATTTTGATAATTTTGCCCTGAGTGGTTTTCTTCACAACATGCATAAGGAGGATTAAAAGTAGAATTACCAACATCTAAATTCTCATAATTCCATGATGCCATGTTTCTCAAATAAAAAATAAAAATAAAAAATTAAAAAAAAACAAATAATAAAATAAAAGTTCAAACTTGAAACCTAGCAATATGTACACCTACAACTACACCGTTAGTTCCCCGGCAACGGCGCCAAAATTTGATCACGCCCAACTATGCCTTATAAAAAGGACAATGCGGTCGCTGCAAATATAATCCGGTTTACAAGTCCGGAGTCGAATCCCACAGAGAACTAAGGTTTAGCTACAGCTGTTCACTATCACGAAGAAGACAAGCTTGAACAATTCCTAACTTATAGATATTAAGATTCTTGTGTTTAACTAATTAACTAACAAATTAAAATAGTAAATTAACAACTAACGATACTGAGGGTTAGAGAAAAGATTAAGGAGGTCTAGAGTTATGATTTCCCCAATTTTCGGAATCCTTCCCGCTATGTCTTCTATAATTTCGCCTAAGTATTCTCTACCGATCATGATCACTCTTATTACAATAAATCTCTCCCGAGTAATTACGACAATTTACTAGATGCACTCTCCCGAGCTACGCTAGCTGGCTTTTAATACAGCTCACTTCAGATCGCACCCAAAGCTTCGTTATCCCTAATCCCGCCTTTAAACCCTCGGTTATTGATCCCTCATATACTCTGGGAGTGGTGTTGTTCAACAATTATCTAAATATGCAATCTCTCCCGAGTTATGCATACTAAATAGGCACAGCTAATTGAGAGCTCTTCAACCAACCACAATATAAACGTAATTGAACAAATAGAGAAAAGCTATGGCTCAATTATATAAAAACATAACAAGAATTTATCCTACAAAAGGTTCTATCAAAACTCTAGATAACAAATTAGCTATTCATAATAGTATGTAAAACTACAATACTAAAAGTCATAACCAACAATGAAAAATAGGAAGAGGAAGGAAAAACTCGTAGAAGAATTCTCCGCCTTGCTCCCATTGTGTTCTTGCCTCCTTAGGTCGAATCTATGTCCAATATATGTCCCCTCCTTTTCTTGGCCGGCTTCCTTGGTTTAATATAGGGTTTAGGGCTTAAAATCCCGTATTTTGCACATAAGTCCCTGAAATTTCCGCCTCCTGCCGCGGTTTTGCCGCGGTCACGGTGGAACCGCGGCCAAACATGCCCTCTGATTCTTCAGTTGTCCGCGACCATCTTCTACCGCGGTTCTGCCGCGGTCGCGGTGGAACCGCGGTTTTTCACCCTGTTCCGTTGGAATTTGGGAAAACGTAAAACATGAAAGTTGTAGCCCTTTGAGTTAGCTTTTTAACCATATATTGTGGAGCCCAAATGGAGTTCTGAGCAAAAAGTTATGTCTATTTTACTAGACAGTGCGCAATATGCCTCCTCAAGTCTTCGTTCGTACTTAATTATCAAATTTGACCCCCGAACACGATCCCGGCTTAATTCCTTGAGCTTTTACTCAGACTTCAAAGCTTCAAATCACTTAAATTCATTCCATAACATCTATATAGCTCGGAATCACACCTACAAGGCATAAAACACACAATTAGTGCAAAACACTAGCGATTAAAGCGCAAACTCAATTAAAGTGCAGTAAATTCGATTGTAATAAACGACTAAAATATGCAATTATAGCCTATCATCAATCATATCCAAGTGAGATTCGATCAGTCTAGATCTCGTCTATGACCAAAAATAAAATAAATAACCTTTTTTTTTTCCTCTAACGGCAATTTGGTTGTCCGTTGATGATGATAGGTTGTTCCAACTACGCAAAACCAAACCAAAAGTCTCCAAACAATTTAAGTCCCAACGGTTTTATGCTTAGAAAAAAATATTTCTTTTTTCTTATTTATTATTTTCTCTTCATTAGCCAACACGAGAACATGTCTAAAAACTTCCAAATGCAAACTAATGAAGGAGAAACATCTCAGAAATAGTAGTATTATTAGACAGAAAAACATAGTTTTAATTTGGAACTAAGTTTTTTTGCCTTTTCAACTTCTCATCAATACACATGCATGCTCCCTTTCCCTAAGTCCCACCATTTTCAGACTGCCATGTCCCACTATTGACTCGTTTTTTTACCTAAGTTTTTGGACCAAATTAAAGGCCCACAACATACACCTACGCTTCTTTAGGGATTTTTTCCTAACTATACCATATTTGAAACCTTATTACCGAAAATGTGCATAGTTTGTATATTACCCGCCCAGTCCACACTTTAACTACAATTTATATACCAATCGTTTATTAGGCAGAATCTGCCATTTATTGGCGCGAAAAATCAGCTACAAAATCTGGGATTGATTTATTCCAAATTAAATTTGAAATTTAAAACGTAAAGGAGATCTGGAAGCTGCGTAATTTTGAAACGGAAAGGAGATTTCTGTTCTTCAAATTCATCTTCATCTGTTCTTCCATATATTTTCCACCATTGATAGCCATTAAAAAGCTTGAAAACTTTGAATTCAAATTTGGGTTTTCAAAAATCATTATTTGTTTGGATTGGGTGTTGTTGAAAATAATCGGGAATATGATTTGGAGTTTATATCTCAATTTTGAGGGGTTTTGGTGAAGATTAGACTCTGTTTTGACTGAATTTCAGATTGAAACTCGAACAACAAGAAGAAGACATATTTCCAGAAATTGTAGATAAATTGTAGAATTGTAGATAAATTGTAGATTGGGAAGACTAAAACTTCTACAAATCTTCTACAATTATGTCGAAAATGCCAATTATGCTACAATTGAAATTGGAATTGGGATATTAAAATTCAATGTATCCAATTTGTAGATATCTTGTAGATAAATTGTAGATTATTTGTATTCTGATTGTAGATGTATTGTTTTCTGTTTTCACAAATCCAAAACGACTAAAGCTTCTACAAAATCTTCTGCAAAAAACAGTCTACAATTTATCTATAATTTTTCTACAATTCTACAATTTATCTACAATTTCTGGAAATATGTCTTCTTCTTCTTCTTCGAAGAGTTTCAATCTCCTTTCTCCAGCCAGACTTGTCTGCACGATTAGGAATTATCGTTTGGTTACAGAAATAAAAGCAAAATGATAAGTTTCTTGCTTTCCGAATCCTTTCTCCAGGAGTTTCAAAATGATAAAAGCACGATTAGGAGTTTCAATCTCCTTTCTCCAGCCAGACTCGTTTTCGAACCTTGCTTGATCTTCATTGATAAACTTCAAGTAAATAAAAATGAGGATAGGAATTTGTTTGTAGGGTTTACTGGATTTTATTTGAATTTAGAGGTAAAGATAGTGGTTACAGAAGAAGAAAAATGGAGGAATAAGCGTGGGAGGGTACAAATGAACGCGGGGGGTATGGGGATGAGGGGTTAGGAGAGAGAAAGAGAGGATTAGTACTTAGTACTGTCAAATAACGGAAGTGCTTAAATTAAGGAGTATAAAATATCACATTAATTATAACCTTAATTAGATATGGTATATAAATGGTAATTTGGTATGCTAAATGTAATTAAGTGAAACCTTAAACATGTAGGGTAAAAAGGTTTCATAAGTGGGATAGGAATGTAAAAATTCCGCTTCTTTAATTATTGGAACACAACAAAAGCTCTATATATAGACTAATATTTACCATCAGTTTATCAGCAATTGATTATACTATCAATTGTCACATAATAAATCCAATCACTCTCATATTCACCAAAGAAAAGAAAAAGCAAGCAAAATGGAGATGAAATAATTTTCCTTGATAATCCTGTAAGAAAACGAGTCCAGAATCCATTTGTGGTTCTTTTGGATAAGTGTGACATAAATGCGTGTAAAAAAAAAGAGTGACCATTCTATCTCTCTTTCTCTCTATATATATATAACGCATTAAAGAACCTCGCTATGCTGGGCTGATATGACAGCTATGTATAGCGCTGTATATAACCGCGCTATATATGTATAGCGCAGTTATATACCGCGCTATTCATAGATAAATAGGGCCCCTTCTTCTTCTCCACGATCATCGAACCGGACGAGCCCCATTTTTTAAACAAAACAGAACGGTCCCCCCCCCTCCCCAAATTTCATCTTAAAAAATTGTAGTGGACCACACCCGTCACACAAAAAGATAAGATTGTAGGTCCCACATCCTAGCCAAGCCTTCTATTGTTGTAGTTTCCTCGTTTCGGGCTCAAATTTTCAATTCATAGACTTTCCGAAAAACATAAATCGAGGTATTCCGATTTAGTTTATGTCGAAACTCGTATAATAATGCATATTAGTTGTTTTGAATGTGTTTTCATGTTGTTTTGTATTTTTTTGCGATTAAACTGGTATGCTATTTCTATCCGGACTAAGATATTAGTATTCTAAAAAAATATGTAAAAATTGAGAAATCATTATTTTTTGTTAATAAAAATGTTAATAAATTTCTTTTACTGTTTTATATGTATTTTTCGTGAATGTTTTGTGATTAAAATGTATTTGTTATTTTTATCTAATTTAGATTATTTATTTGCTTAAAGACTAGTGCCCTTTTAGCGTAGTAAAATGTAGAGCCTTTTAGCGTAGAATCCGTGTAGTTTAAGTATCTCTTATACTGATAGATCAAACACAAACTCTGTACAATTTACAAAAATTAATTATTTAATTTATAAAACAAACATTTATGAAAATATTAAAATTGACACACATAAGAATTCAGGATAGCTTGGTGCTATTGGACCTCAAATATCGAGCCTGGAACCCATAGGTATATACTCTGTCCAATTAAATATTGTATAATTATAAAATTAATTATTTAATTTACAGATCAAACATACAAAATTACGAAAATATTAAAATTGACACATACAAGAAATCAGGATAGCTTGGTACTACTGGGCCTCAAATATCGAGCAGGAACCCATAGGTATATACTCTGTCCAATTAAATATTGTATAATTATAAAAAATAATTATTTAATTTACATATCAAACATACAAAATTACGAAAATAATAAAATTGACACATACAAGAAATCAGGATAGCTTGGTGCTACTGGGCCTCAAATATCGAGCCTGGAACCCATAGGTATATACTCTGTCCAATTAAATATTGTATAATTATAAAAAATAATCATTTAATTTACAGATCAAACATACAAAATTACGAAAATAATAAAATTGACACATACAAGAAATCAGGATAGCTTGGTGCATCTGGGCCTCAAATATCGATCCTGAAACCTATAGGTATATACTAGGGGTGTGCATTCGAATCGTTTTATCGATAAATCGAATCGATTATTTGTTATCGGTTTATCAATTTATCGATTTCGATTTTGAAATTTTCCTTATCGAGTTATCGATTTCGATTTCGATTTTGTCCTCTTCGGTTATCGGTTTATCGATAAACCGATAAGATATACAATTTTTTCCCCCTTATTCTATAATATCCTTTCTTTTACCCTAAGTCCCTAACCCTATTATTTCCTCTACCACATTTAAGGAATGATCATATTTAAAGCTCAAGGGAATGAAGTTCAAATTAATGGAAAATAGAATTAGCCGTGATGATGTATTTTTTTTAATACCGTTGGAGTATTGGTGGCATACATTTGATCCCTTACTTTAGTTTTGTTGCATGTGTTTGTTGACACAATTTTTATGTTATAAACGGTTTTCGTCTTATTTTAGCTTCTTTTCGTCCATATTAGTTAGGCGTGTTTATAGCGATATACTTTCCGTGGAATCCCGCAAATTTTCTTATTGGTGTAATCGATAACCGAATCGATAAGCCCCAAAAATCGATAAATCGAAATCGAAAATATCGAAACCTTATTGAAACGATAACGATACGCATATGTACAAATCGATAATCGATAAGTAATTATCGATAAGAGTCAAAATCGAATCGATAAATCGAATGCACACCCCTAGTATATACTATGTCCAATTAAATATTATATAATTATAAAAATTAATTATTTAATTTACAGATCAAACATACAAAATTACGAAAATAATAAAATTGACACACACAAGAAATCAGGATAGCTTGGTGCTACTGGGCCTCACATATCGAGCCTAATACCCATAGATATGGAACCCATAGACATATACTCTGTCCAATTACATATTGTATAATTATAAAAAATAATTATTTAATTTACAGATCAAACATACAATTAATATTGTTTAATTTATAGCAGACGACATGGACGTGCCGCCAATGCATCCCGGACCTGTCTCCGATGAGCTATTAGTGTTACATGGCGATCATAGGTCCGCTTACGTATGGGAGGGAAGCTACTGGCCCAGACTCTCCGCGCCAGGAGAGTGGACGACGTGTGAGATTTTATGAAGGACAGAGTTCTCCATCCCCGTGTAGTCCAGTGCCTGCGGGATACGGGCTTCTATAGGATTTTTGAGATCGGGCGGTTGCAGCTTGACTGGTCTTTGATCACGGCCCTGATAGAGCGGTGGCGACCGGAGACGCACACTTTCCACCTGCCCATTGGCGAGGCCACCATCACGCTGGAGGACGTGGAGGTTTTATATGGGATGCATGTTGATGGATTGCCCGTTGCACTGCCTCGGCTATGAGAGAGATGACGCGTGGGCAGTATTTGGACATGCTGCAACAGCTTACTAGTTTAAGGCCACATAATGAGATTACACACTCAGGGGCCAGTCGCATGAGTTTGACAGCTATTAGACAGCATTTGGAGATATTGCACCCCGACATCACCAGCGAGACAGATGATCTACATATTCACCGGTATACGAGGTTGGTGCTGCTCCTTCTGTTTGTGGGGGGTGGGGGGGGGGGAGGTCTTATTCCCGAACACTTCGGGGAACCTAGTCAGCTTGCGATTTCTTCATCATCTTCAGCTGCTAGATGATTTACCCCAGTACAGCTGGGGTACTACTGTTCTCACCTACATGTACAAGCAATTGTGCCGGGCGAGCATGGGCACCCAGCATGACGTATGTGGATTTTTGTCGCTTCTACAGGTGACAACATATTCGAATACTCTGTTCATTCCTTCCATATCTATCTAGTCAAAATTTATCTTAAACTTTACGTCAACTTTGTATGTTGGGTTTGGGCCTGGGAGCGGTTCCTGCAGTTGCAGCCACCTCTACCACCATTACCTCCGGATGTACCACCTCCATTTCTCCCTCTATCTAGGAGGTGGGTTCTCCGGCGTGGATATGTACGAGATTACGATGCTCGGCGTAATCTCCCTTTTTTGCAGGGATGTGTTGGATATGCTTGAGGGCGCACAGGTAAATGTGTACCTAAACTTACTTGGTATAGCTTCACATGTGTTGCACATACTCACGTTTTCTGTTGTTGTTTGATAGTTCATTTGGACGCCGTACAACAACGACTTGATAGGTGGCCTGCCCGATTATTGTTCGGCCGACCGACTGATTTGGAGCACTTCCGTCCCGCTGATGTGCCTCGATATTGTGGAGCATCATGCCACGAAGCAGGTACTCCGCCAGTTTGGCCGTCTGCAGTACATATCGAGATGGCCTACATGGGAGGCTACACATTATCAGTAGGATGATCGTTCTAGGGTGGATGACGCATTTGTAGCATGGCTAGAGGCGCAGGTCCATACTTAGGACCGACGAGGTGACCTGATTCTGCCCCCCTTCACAGATCCAGACGGAGACTATTCAGCTCTATATGCCCTGGTACCGCCGCGTTACCCGACTTTTTATCAAGAATCCCATTCATCAAGCTGGCGGTTGGTACGTTCCATACGCCGGGCGGCACGAGGCCCTGGTATGTTTTCTGTTATTATTAGTTATATAACTGTAACTTAGTGCAATATCTGTAGTTTATATTTTATACGTTGTGGCTATTGGCCTACATATAGTCTACCAGATGGGACTGCAGATGCAATAGCATGCCGGCGAGGGAGCGGTTGCTTTGCACGATTACGACCGACAGCTTGCAGAGGTGGCTGCCCGAACACTGCAGCGAGCTCGAGAGGATCATCGCTTGGGACACGACCCTGCTTATGTGGCGCCAGAGCACTACCAGCGAGGCAGGAGTGTCGCACGAGGTAGGGGTGCCCCTCGAGGTGGGGGTGCCCTACGAGGCAGGGCTGCCGCACGGGGTCGTGGTGGGCGGCGAGGAGGTGGTCCCCAGCAAGGGGGCGTTGAGGCCCCTATTGATGATGTTGCTGCTGATCTGCTGTGTGACTTACATGAGCCGAACGAGTATCCCA
>NW_017672176.1:0-3509 GCF_001879085.1 Nicotiana attenuata
TCAGTTTGTACAGTTGTTCCTGGACAGGTATATTCCGCCCTCTGAAAGGGAGAGCTGCGGTATCAGTTTGAGCACCTTGAGCAGGGTCAGATGTCTGTGACCGACTACGAGGCGAGGTTTTCTGAGTTATCTCGCCATGCACTTATGATACTTCCTACAGATGCAGAGAGAGTGCGGAGGTTTGTCGCCGGATTGCAGCCCAGTATTCGATCGGGTATGGCCCGAGAGGTGGAGATGGGTACAGAGTACCAGCTTGTGGTCGAGATTGCTCGCCGGATTGAGGGATATCGTCAGAAGGGTAGGGAGCAGATACAGCAGGACAAGAGAGCCAGATTCTTTGGAGAGTTCAGAGGTGCCCCAGCTAGGGGCAGAGGTCAGCATGGGAGGGGTCAGCCCAGTAGGCCCCCATCTTCAGCACACCACCTCCCGCCCGGGGTGCTCCAGCACGCCCCTATTTCAGTGCCATGCCAGAGAGTTCCTACCGCCCGCCAGCTATTCGGGGTTCTTCCATTGGGTATTCAGGTCCTCAGAGTTCTTCTGGTTCCTACTTCAGTGCTATGCCGGAGACTTCATATCGCCCACCGCTATCCAGGCTCCTCCCACGGGGTCTACGAGTCATCAGGGACAGTCATCAGGGCAGCAGGTTGCCGCACCGTGTTGTTTTGAGTGCGGTGACCCATGCCACATGACGAGATACTGCCCCAGGCTTAGGGGCAGGGCAGTACAGCAGGGGCATCAGCCCATGACTCCGGCACCAGCGGCCCAGCCACCCAGAGGTGGAGGGCAGAGTGGTAGAGGCCGATCCAGAGGTGGAGGCCAGACAGGGAGAGGTCAGCCAGCTACTCCTCAGTCAGGTGGAGGCCAGACAGCCGGTGCTCCAGCTAGATTCTATGCCTTTCCAGTCAGGCCGGATGCATTGGCCTCAGATGCCATCATCACAGGTATTATCTCCGTCAGCGATAGAGATGCATCGTTATTATTTGATCCAGGGTCCACTTATTCTTATGTATCATCTTTGTTTGCTCGTTTCCTGGCTATTTCTCCTAAGCCTTTGGGTGCTCCTGTTCATGTGTCCACTCCTATGGGTGATTCTGTGGTTGTGAACCGGGTTTACCGGTCTTGTGTGGTTACTTTCTGTGGTCTTGAGACTAGAGCAGATCTCCTGCTGCTCGATATGATCGATTTTGAGGTTATTCTGGGCATGGATTGGTTATCTCCATATCACGCCATTCTAGATTGCCATGCCAAGACTGTTTCTCTAGCGATGCCAGGGTTGCCGAGATTGGAGTTGAGGGGTTCCACAGTTGATACGCCTAGCAGGGTCATTTCTTTCCTGAAGGCTCAGCGCATGGTGGAGAAGGGATGTTTGGTTTATCTAGCTTATGTGCGAGACACCACCGCAGAGTCTCTGACGATTGATTCAGTGCCAGTAGTCCGAGAGTTCGTCGATGTTTTTCCTTCTGATCTTCCTGGCATGCCTCCGGACCGTGATATTGATTTCTGTATTGATTTGGCTCCAGGCACTCAGCTTATATCTATCCCGCCGTACCGTATGGCTCCTAAGGAGCTAAAGGAGCAGTTGGAGGAGTTGTTAGCTAAAGGGTTTGTTAGGCCCAGTGTATCGCCCTGGGGTGCACCAGTGCTATTTGTGAAGAAGAAGGATGGGACTATGCGGATGTGCATTGATTACCGCCAGTTGAACAAAGTCACCATCAAAAACAAGTATCCCTTACCCCGTATTGATGATTTGTATGACCAGCTGCAGGGTGCTAGGGTGTTCTCTAAGATTGACCTGAGGTCAGGGTATCATCAGTTGAAGATTCGGGATTCAGATGTTCCGAAGACCGCATTCAGGACTAGATATGGCCACTATGAGTTTCTGGTGATGTCCTTTGGCTTGACTAATGCTCCAGTGGCATTTATGGATCTGATGAACAGGGTGTTCAGGCCTTATATTGATTCTTTTGTCATCGTCTTCATTGACGACATCCTGATATACTCACGTAGCCTGGGGGAGCACGAGCAGCATTTGAGAGTAGTGCTTCAGACCTTGCGAAAGCAGTAGCTTTATGCTAAGTTCTCCAAGTGTGAGTTTTGGCTGGAGTCAGTAGCATTCTTGGGGCATGTAGTGTCAGGGGAGGGTATTAAGGTGGATCCCAAGAAGATTGAGGATGTTCAGAGTTGGCCACGTCCTACTTCAGTGACCGAGATCAGGAGCTTCTTGGGGTTAGCAGGCTATTACCGGTGATTTGTGCAGGGCTTTTCATCTATTGCATCACCTCTGACCAGATTGACCCAAAAGGGGGCCCCGTTCTGTTGGTCCGATGATTGTGAGGAGAGCTTCCAGAAGCTCAAGACGGCCTTGACTACGGCACCAGTTCTTGTATTGCCTTCCGATTCAGGGATGTATACAGTGTATTGCGACGCTTCTCGCGTTGGCTTGGGATGTGTATTGATGCAGGAGGGGCGTGTTATTGCATATGTTTCACGTCAACTGAAGGTTCATGAGAAAAATTACCCTGTGCACGATCTAGAGTTGGCAGCGATTGTTCATGCTCTTAAGATATGGAGGCATTATTTATATGGAGTGTCATGTGAGGTTTATACAGACTATCGCAGCTTGCAGCATTTGTTCAAGCAGAGGGATCTTAATTTGAGGCAGCGCAGGTGGCTTGAGTTACTAAAGGATTATGACATTACCATTCTTTATCACCCAGGCAAGGCAAATGTGGTCTCGGATGCCTTGAGTAGGAAGGCGGAGAGTATGGGTAGCTTGGCATTCATTCCTGCTGAGATGAGACCATTAGCTTTGGACGTTTAGCCTTTAGCTAATAGACTTGTGAGATTGGATATTTCAGAGCCCAGCCGGGTCCTAGCATGTGTGGTTGCTCAGTCTTCGTTGTTGGGGGAGATTAAGGCTCGACAGCTCGATGATCCACATTTGGCAGTCCTCAGAGAGACGGTACTTCAGGGAGGTGCCAAGGAGATTTCTATTGGCGAGGATGGTGTGTTACGGCTTCAGGGCTGTGTATGTGTTCCTAATGTTGATGGCTTGAGAGAGAGGATTCTAGAGGAGGCCCATAGTTCGAGGTATTCCATTCATCTGGGTGCCAAGAAGATATATCGTGACTTGAGACAGCACTACTGGTGGCGGAGGATGAAGAAGGACATAGTGGAGTATGTTGCTAGATGTTTGAATTGCCAGCAGGTCAAATATGAGCACCAGAGGCCAGGTGGCCTACTTCAGCAGATGCCCATTCCGGAATGGAAGTGGGAGCGCATTACCATGGATTTCGTGGTTGGGTTGCCACGGACTCAGCGGAAGGTTGATTCAGTGTGGGTTATTGTTGATAGACTGACCAAGTCCGCCCACTTCATTCCAGTGGCGACTACTTATACGGCGGAGAGATATGCCCAGATTTACATTCGGGAGATAGTGAGGTTGCACGGTGTGCCGGTCTCCGATCGATATCAGACAGAGGCCCTCAGTTCACTTCCCATTTCTGGAG
>NW_017672176.1:6052-8232 GCF_001879085.1 Nicotiana attenuata
AGTAAGTATCGAGTCGACCTCTCATCTCTACTTCTTCGAGATTAGACGGGATACTTACTGGGTACATATTGTTTATGTACTCATGCTACACTTCTGTACTTAAATGTACAGGATTTGAGGCAGGTGGATCCGGACATCACTCTGGTGCATATCAGTGAGCGCATCTGGGACTTCTACGGTGAGCTGCACTCCCTTTTTGTCGATCTGCAGCCGAAGAAGTCTTCCTTGTATTTTTTTTTGTTGTTGTTTCTGTCTATCCTGATTCAGACAGTAGGATAGGGCATTATTCATTTCGTGTATATTCTACTAGTTGCCTGTAGCTTGTGACACCAGGTTCTGGCACACACAGTAGTAGACGTTATTTTGGGTTGTATAACTGTCTTTACATTTTATTGATCTTTACTGGTTTATGACTTTAATTGGGGGGGAAATCTATTATAATGGTTTTTTTGGTAAGGGTAACATGAGAATTTAATTATACTTCCGCGTTGGTTGGCCTGACAAATGTGTCGGGCGCCATCATGACCTATTATGGAAAATGGGTCGTGACAATATAGAGGCCGCTCAAGCGTGTTGGGGAAGCCGAACAGCCGACCATCAGCTGCCTCCAATTAATGATCTTGGGAACTATGCGGAATGACTTTTCAATCACTTCAGTCGCTGACATCGCGAGATTGACATCATGATCAAGGCGTCGAAACATCGAGGATCAAACCGTTTCTCATCGTCTTACTCTAAGAAACGCGGGGACTATCTGTATACTGTCGAAATTTGGTATGACTGATTTCCAGGCTCGAAGAGTTCGAGCACGAAGGACCAGACTCGAGCTCGAAGGCAGAGTGCAATGCCCGAGGATCGAAGTATGATGAGTATCGCAGCCGCGTATGCTCAACCCAGAAATAATGTCGTTATGGATTTGTAACAGAAGGAGCGAGATTCCTTCCACGTCCACAAAATCATGGCGCAAATCTCGAAATAGAATTGTACGATTCCGTACTAGGCGGTTAGACAGCTGTCCAAATAAGATTCTTTATTGTAAATGGAAATGTACCTTATTTAGGGCTCCCCTATTATATAAAGGGGACCCCAATCATTTGTAAACATCATCTAATCATTGGCTAAGAATATACTCTCTACTTTTCGCTCATTGTTCATCAGAATTGTCCTTTAGCTTTACTATTCTTACTTTATTATTCTTGATTCATTTCGAGGTCACTGAGCTCAAGGTCGATACTGCTTAGTAACACTAGTTTAATTTCGTTCATTTCTTTCATTTATACTTTATACTTCTTGATTATTAATTGGTATTGAATTGAATCACATATCTTTAAAACCATAAATCAAATTTAATTATTACTCCTATTTTCGAGGTAAACAATTTTATTAGTTGAAATTGGTAAGGTTTGTTTTATTTGATTTGGTATTTTTTTCTTTTCTGGTGATAGGCCTAGTTAATATTTATGGCTGGAGCTTTTGATGGTCGTCCAGTGGTTCACCATGGAATGGTTTTAATAGTGATGGAGAAGAGAGAGATAAAGAATTTAAAATTGTGATAAAAAATTTATAAAAAAAAAAAAAAAAGAAGAAGAAGAGATTTACTAATTATACATGTCAAACAATAAAAGGCTTATCATGTGATGTGTCATCCGTGCAGGTGAGGATCACGCTTTAGCGGAGATATTTAAAATATATATTTTGATCAAGTTGAAATGTTCAAATGGGAAAATTACAAGTTTATTTACCGGCTTGAAAAACTCGTGCAAGTTTAAGTGGCTACGGGGCCTTTTTTAGTTCGTTTGCATTTATCAAACTTGCAATTTTGCTTTTCTTTTCTCTTTAAAAGTAAATTACACTTTTTAATTGTTATGATTTAATATTGGGTTGGTGATTGCACTAATTGATCGAATAACACACTCGAAATTCTGGGTGGGAAAAGGTCACTGTCCTGTGCTCTTTTGAAAGTGAGTAATTCCTACTGTGGAATATTTTGATTGAAATTAATTATGTCTCAAATAGAGTAAATGCTGATCTATTTTTTGCGTCCAATAAATTCAGATCTCCAAAAACTCCCTCTATTTACTTGTCAATATTTACTTTTATACGTTTTGCTATTTTAACTAGAATAGAACATACTATCTGAGTCTTCAAGTGAATGAGTAAATTTATTTCGTGAACCAATC
>NW_017672176.1:8257-8767 GCF_001879085.1 Nicotiana attenuata
AACAGTTATCGGCAATAATATAAAAGCAACGAAATTAAATGATAAGCGGAAGTCTTAAATTATAGAATACTGAATAGAAATGCGAAAACTTCAACATAGCCTCTACCCAAGATTGGTGTCACAACACTCACGAACTACTAAGAGTACTAAATATAAAGTCTGAAAGAAGATATAACTGTTTGTCTCGAGTACAATGAGATAACAGACAAAGTAATGGGTAGAAGAGACGTCGGGCCTGCGAACGCCAGCAACGCTACCTCGGAGTCTCGTGGACTGAAGGTGGACTCCCGTGCTACTGCTGCTGCTGCTGCTGCTGTCCAAAATCTGGATCTGTGCAAAAGAGCACAGAGTGTAGCATCAGCACAACCGACCCCATGTGCTGGTAAGTGCCTAGCCTAACCCCAGCGAAGTAGTGACGAGGCTAGACCGGACTACCACATAAACTTGTGCAGTTATATATATATATATATATATATATATATATATATATATATATATATATATATAGAG
>NW_017672176.1:8791-18853 GCF_001879085.1 Nicotiana attenuata
AAATACAAGACAAGTAAACAATATGGGAGGGGAAGCATACTGTGGGGAGATAACAATTTCAAGTAAAAGTTGCCTTGTAATGAAGGAAATAGCACAACTCATACAATAATAAGGAACAGAGATCAACAAGTGCACGGCATCACCCTTCGTGCTTTTACTCTCATCCTCACCAAGCAATAGTATAATAAATCGTGCACGGCATCACCCTTCGTGCTTTTACTCTCGTTCCTCACATAAAATCAATAGAATCGGCACAGAATGGCACATCGTGCGGCACGGCATCACCCTTCGTGCTTTACTCTCTTTTCCTCACAATAAGCAAACAATGCACGGCATCAACCTTCGTGCTTTACACTCTTTCCTCACAAGAAACAAACAATGCACGGCATCACCCTTCGTGATTTAACTCTCGTTCCTCACCCAAACAACAATCACAAACAAGGGCAAGAGAATAACAAAAAAATAATAAAAATCCCGGCAAGGGAACACAAACAACAATTTAAAACCCGGCAAGGGTACACATCAATAACCTCAACGTCCCGGCAAGGAAAAATATTCAATAATCAACAACGTCCCGGCAAGGGAACAACTTAAATACTCTTTCTCTTCTTTTCACTTTTGATTCATAAATCACTTTACCACTTGAGCCAATGCTTCAAAGGGTTCAATCGTTTCATATACTTTCACATTGGAAATATAACTTGAGTCAATTCTCCTCGATGTTCAAAGGACACAATTTACTTCCACAACTTATCACAACCAATAGGAATTCACCACCAAGTCATAAGAAGTACAACGAAACCAAGATATTCACATTTAAAGACACACGGTCATGCTAGACACCAGCGTATAGATACTCGTCACCATGCCTATACGTCGTACACAACAAGGTTAGCAAATAAGACTCAGCTCCTAGTCCCTCAAGCTAGGGTTAAACCAAACACTTACCTCGAACTTCCAGGGCCAATTCAATCCTCAATAACCGCCTTTCCTCTCGAATTCGGCTCCAAATCAATTGTATCCATACAATAATGACTTTATTACATTAATAAATGCTAAGCAACGCGAACCCAAAGTCTAATTATAGTTTTTCCATCATTTTTCCCAAAAAGGTCAAAAATGCCCCCGGGCCCACATGGTCAAAACCCGAGGTTCGAACCAAAACCCGATTACCCATTCCCCCATGAACTCAAATATATAATTCATTTTAAAATCGGACCTCAAATTGAGGTCAAATCCCCAATTTTAGAAAAACCTAGGTTCAACCCAAAATACCCAAATTTCCCCATTAAAATCTTTGATTTGAAGTTGAAATTATGTTAAAAGATGTTAAGGAGTGAAGAAAATGAGTTAGAAATCACTTACCAATCGTTTTGAAGAAGAAGGGTTGTTTGGAAAATCGCCTCTTATGTTTTGGGTTTTTGAAAAGTGTAAAATAACTGAAATTCCCGTTTATTTATACCCCTCTGAAGTTCCCTGCGCGGACCGCGCAAAAAGGACCGCGGCCGCACAGGCCTCCCTGAAGACCTGCGGATCCTTGCCCCGTGCGGACCGCACAAAGACGACCGCGGCCGCACAACACCCACCGCGGACCGCTCGAAGGCGACCGCGGCCGCGCTGGCCCCTCCGTGGCCGCACACGATTTCTCGCGGACCGCGCTAGAGGGTTCAGAGACCTGCAATATTTCCTGAACCTGCAACATCTGATCTTTTAAGTCTAAGGCACCCCGGAACCTACTCGAAACTCACCCGAACCCTCGGGGCTCCAAACCAAACAAACACACCACCTCAAAAATATCCTACGAACTTATTCGTGCGATCAAATCGCTAATATAACATCATAAACATCAAATTAAGCCTCAAAATCCATGATTTCTTCCAAATTTCACAAAACATCAAATTTCCCGTTTCAAGTCCGAAACACGTCAAACGACGTCCGTTTTGAACCAAACTTTACAGAAAGTGCTTAAATCATATATAAGACTTGTACCGGGCGCCGGAACCATAATACGGGCCCGATACCATAGTCTTCTAATCAAATTTCATTTCCAATTTCCTTAATTATTTCAAGAAAACAATTTCACACAAAAATTCATTTCTCGGGCTGGGGACCTCGGAATTCAATTCCGGGCATACGCCCAAGTCCCATATTTTTCTACGGACCCTCCGGGACCGTTAAATTACGGGTCCGGGTCCGTTTACCTAAAATATTGATCGAAGTCAAATTTATTCATTTTAATATCAAAAATCAATATTTTTCTCACAGAATTCATATTTAAGCTTTCCGGCTACGCGCCCGGACTGTGCACGCAAATCGAGACAATCCTAAATGAGGTTTTCAAGGCCTCGGAAGTACAGAATGGGTAAGAAAATAGGTGATGACCCTTTGGGTCGTCACAATATTGCTTTGATATGCGTGAATGTAAGATGATTACAAATGGTTAAGACCCTCTTTATATAGTAGAGGAACCCTATTTACGGTATAATTCTAATTACAGAAGAAAATCCCATGATTAGCTAAACAACCGCCCTTGATTTGATCTGTTCCGAGATTTCCACCATTATCATCGACCAGTCACGGATATCTCGTCTTTTCGTTATTATGCTATCTCAGGTTTTGTTCAATGTTTATCCCGTTCGATCTCGATTATTACTGGTCTCGATTTCATTAGGCGTCTCGAACCCCGAACTTGGTACCTTATCCTCGTATCTCGATCTGTCAAGCCATGGGACTGATCCTCGATCCATCCTCCTAGTCCTGGTTAATTAGTAAAATCGGGTGGGCCCGGTTTTAACCGTATACAAATTTAAACTTTCACGAAACGACGAGTCCTCAATTAAATTAATTACTTATTTGCTTGCATGTTCGTTTTCTAAGGATAATCAATGCGTGAGCCCCATTCATATGTATATCGTTACCATTTCACTATAAGAGGTAAGAAAGCATCTAATGAAGTCTTCTATTTTTGGTCATAATATTATATGAAGAAAACCAAGTGCAACTTCCATCAATTCGTACATGAGCTGTTTATCGTGGCCATATTACTTATAAAAGTTCTGCGACCCTTCTTTTCTCTATTTATCGTAGCCATATTATATATCTCAATGATAAAAGCTAAACATAAATATTGTAAAAGTGACATACCATCGAGGGATGTGATGGAATGAAGGATATTCTTCCGTCTTTAATCAGAGCTCTCGGATTTGATCCTTACCAATAAAAACTTGTCTTAATGGATTATCAATAGCGCTTCCCCTTAAAGATCAATACGATACGAATTTGGATTAGTCGAGCTTATAGTAGCTGTTCTGACACCAGATAGTTAAATAAAAAAATTGTAAACATGACTTGTTCCAATTAAAAGTTCACTAAAGGGCAGCCCTGCACTAAGCTCCCGCTATGCGCAGGGTCCAAGGGAAGGGGCGGACCACAAGGGTCTATAGTATGTATTCTTACCCTGCATTTCTGCAAGAGATTGTTTTCACGGCTTGAACACGTGATCTCCTGGCCATATGGCAACAACTTTACCAGTTACGCCAAGACTCCCCTTCCCAATTAAAAGTTCACGATAAATATAAAAATAAAATCTCCAAAATCAATTTGGGAAAACGTGTGGTAAGTGCAAAGAAAAAGCGCGTAACTACGTACAACACAAACTCCCTCCCAAATTTAGTAGTAAGACATTATCACTCTCACTTACCCAACGTAACATGCAACCAAATGTTAAGAATTCATCTCCATTTCTTTCTCACCTTAGCAAACTAAAAACAGAAAACTTCACAAAGCGAAACCAAAGAAAGATGAGAACACCAACATCATCAAAAACAAAAGTAACACCATGTTGTAGCAAAGTAGGGTTAAAGAGAGGGCCATGGACACCACAAGAAGACGAGATATTAACAAATTATATAAATAAAGAAGGCGAAGGACGGTGGCGTACACTGCCAAAAAAGGCGGGGCTCCTCCGTTGTGGGAAGAGCTGCCGCCTCCGGTGGATGAATTACCTCCGTCCTTCTGTCAAACGCGGCCATATTTCGCCTGATGAAGAAGATCTCATCCTTCGCCTCCATCGCCTCCTTGGCAACAGGTCCTCCAATCTTCTTATATCAATTGTTGTTTATATTATTGGCTTATTATTTTTTCCCTCTACTCTGATTTATATCACCTTTAGTTATACTATACATTTCTCTCTTCTTTTTTCTAATTATAAAAATATCTCTATTTATATTGTGAGAAAATAAAACTCACATGTCGATCTATATTGTGTTGGGAATTTTCGACTGATACCACTAACCTATAAGCATGGATTGTTTACTTTTACTAATCTTTTTATCTTCTTTTGAGTTTTTGTTAGGGTTTGCAGTATCTTTGAGTTTAATTTTTGTTTAAATCTAGTTTTAGAGTCGGCCTAACCCCACACCACAATGCTGGTTTTCGATTAAAAAAATAATTGTGGTTTTAGTGTAATATTGGAAGGTTGATTTTGAGATTAGAGAAATTTTCATGAACATTTTATGTTGATTTTTAATAAAAAGTTAGGTTAATTTTTATTTTTAGTTTGAAGGAAATATATATTTTCGTTTTATTTGTGGAAATTAAAGTATATATCTATTAATTAAACAACTGTTATTTTTTTATTTTTGGAATAAATCAAAGAGGCCCTAATATATAATCTTACTTTACATTTCCAAATGTCTAAATGAATTCATTTCTGAAGTTAGAGATCTTGAGATTGAACTCAACCCCCACAAAAGAAAAGGACAATTTAGCACTCACAATGTGTTATTTTTTTCCTTCTGTTCTATTTGAATCTTTAATGCTTCTTTACTTAAAATATGATTTTTCTTTCTTATATTTTTTTTATTTCCTTGGAAATGTTGTAGGTGGTCCTTGATAGCTGGGAGAATTCCAGGAAGAACAGATAATGAGATAAAGAATTATTGGAACACTCACCTTAGCAAGAAGTTAATCAGCCAAGGAATAGATCCAAGAACTCATAAGCCATTAATAAACCATAATTGCTCAAGTGATGATCAAATTACCAACAAAGCTTCTTCTTCTTCACCTTCTTCATCTTCAAAATTAGCAAATGATTTCAACACAATTCCAAACCCTATTTACATTCCTTTCCAAATGGAAGAACCATTAAGAAGCATCAATATTAATCATCCTGGAGAAATTACGAGTCTTGATGATTATCAATATCAAAGTAACGCGATACTTGTCAATTATGATGATGATCTGAATATTGTGGTTGAAGAAGATGATGAAATGAATTGTTGCACGGACGATGTCTTCTCCTCGTTCTTGAATTCTTTGATCAATGAAGACATGTTCAATAGCCAAAACCAACAAATTACCAATGGCATGTTTCCAGATTTTGATCCTTTGATTAATCCTACACAGGATAATCAAAATAATCACCAAGAGAGTGGATGAATGGAGATGTTTATGTGCCTTCTCTAATTACCTTCACATGGTTATATAAGAAATAGAAGAAGAATTTGGATTCTTATTGATTGTAAGCAAACCATTCTTTCTCTTGATGATGTTCTAGCTTGTTTTTATTGTTTTGATATGTAACTTATAAATATGAATTTTAACCATTATCTTGTAATGGAATATGTATGTGAGGTTTGTACATATCGTAATGCCATAAGTATATGTTTGAGTTTATTTATTTTTCTAAAGTAGTTTTTGGTTAACTCTAACCCTGAAAGCTAGCTGAAGATGTGACATTACCCAAGACCATATAATAAACGTAATATATATATATATATATATATTGGATTCCACAAAATGTGGTAAACAAAATACCCCCTCCCACTCCCAAGACTAGATATCTGGTGCGTGAACATTGTAAAATGAGGGCTCAAAATCGAGTAAACTAAGAATTATGATGAATCTCACTCTGATATCATGTTAAGAAAATAGATTTTGGGTCTAATATACCGTGCAATGATATGCAACAACAACAACAAACCCAGTTTGATCCTAACAGGTGGGGTCTGGGGAGGGTAGTCTGTACGCAGACCTTATCCCTACCTAATGCAGGTAGAGAGTCTGTTTCCAATAGACCCTCGGCTCAGGAAGGACAAGAAGAAGAGGAGGAAAGCAAGGAAGGAAGAAAGAAGGAAGAGAAAAGAAAAGGGGGGAGATACAGGATAAGTAGTACCAAATAATAGCAGCAGGGAATACAATACCTGAGGCGAACACAATCACATAACGTAATAGAAATCTAAGAATATGACGGGACATGCATGCTACTAAGACTATCGGTGAACAACTATAAACTACCTACTAACCTTCTACCTTAATCCTCGACCTCCACACCCTCCTATCAAGGGTCATGTCCTCAGTGAGTTAAAGCAGCGCCATGTCGTGTCTAATCACCTCTCCCCAGTACTTCTTAGGCCTACCTCGACCTCTTCTCAAACTCTCCATGGACAACCTCTCACACCTCCTGACAGGAGCATCAATGCTTCTTCTCTTAACATGTCCGAACCATCTCAGCCTTGACTCCCGCATCTTGTCCTCCACGGAGGCTACTCCCACTCTGTCCCGGATAGCTTCATTCTTAATCCTATCTCTCCCGGTACACCCACACATCCATCTCAATATCCTCATCTCTGCTACTCTCATCTTGCAGGTGGGAGTTCTTGACTGGCCAACACTCAGCCCCATACAGCATAGCCGGTCGAACCACCACTCGATAAAACTTACCCTTAAGTCTTAGCGGCACATTCCTATCACACAAAACACCGGAAGCGAGCCTTCACTTCATCCATCCCGCTCTGATGCGATGTGCGACATCTTCGTCAATCTCCCTGTTACCCTGGATAATAGACCCGAGATACTTAAAACTCTCTCTCGGGGATAATAGACCCGAGATACTTCGGCAATGATATGCACTTGCTCAAAATTCTATTGAGTTGGGCATGTCACTTATAATTTGTGAGGATGTTCGATTTTAGGTCCCCTCCTTTATCTAATTGTATTTTGGATTTTAATATACAAGGTAGGGGTAATGCCAATCTCCTTGCTACCACAAGACGGCTTTAACTAAAAGCAATCCTAACACATCAGGATGAATATAAAGTTCACATTAATTTAAATCAAGCATAGACTCTTAACATTTTACATTAATAACAAATCCAACATTTTTTTGTTCATCATCTCCTCTTAAAACCTCCATAAAGCTCTAGATACAAATTTAAGCTGCAACAACATATTTCCATGTCATCACAACTTTTACTTTCTTTTACAAGACTTTAAGGTTCTTTTTTTTTTTTAAACTTTCTTTTACCAGACTACATAGTTTTGGAATATATCTTCTTCATGTCTTCAATTGTCAAGGTTTTGTCTACATCTTCCTTTATATTTGACAACAACATGAAGTACCATCCTTAGACCAAATTTTCAGAACTTCAACTAAAAGCAGCTACCAGTCTGTTTATTTTAAATATACTGCACATGCGATTGGTAGGTAACTCTAGATATACATGCATATTTTACTTTCATTTTACTACTCGAATAATATTGTTGTAAGGTCCGATAAAATGAGACTGAAAATTACCTTAAAGATGCAAATATTACTTGTCATAATAAATATTCATTCATGCAAATCAACCCTTAAGTTGGTGCGAAATGTATAATGACCACCGTTCTAAAAGTTGGTCTATAGCGAACCGTTCAAAAATATAAAATTAAACTAAAGTTGGAAATATTTCTTAAGTTCCTCTTTTTTCAATTTCTCATTAAGCAAATAACATCTTCTTCTGCATGTAAGCATATGTTATGTTTTTTCTTTAATCATAATGGGGAATGCTTTTACTTTATAGTATAGTTTAATATTTGAGCACCTAATAGTCCGAAAATATAATCATGTATAGAATGCAATTGCATTTTCTTGACTGAGAAAATATATGCATAATATGGTCATATAACTAGTCAAAACAACAAGTCGAAATTCTGGTAGCTAACATGCATTCGACTAATTAATTGATTAAATATATCAATTTTACTGAACCGAAAATTATATATTCTAAAAAGGAAGAACGTAGAAATTAACCATCCAATGCATTGAAAATTGCTGCAATATATATTACGTAGTTGAAACGAGCTTCCACGAATAAACGGTAGCTTGAAGAAAGAAAAATAGAATATATATTCAACATGAACATAAATTATTAGAACTATATGCATATAAGAATATGTATTCAAGAGTGCCAAAAATATATTTTTTAAAAAAGACATGCAAAATTTGTTTCTGTTTAGTACCATTTTACAAGCTCTAGGACTAAAAACAGAATATATGGAGATGACTTTGCATGTAATATAAAAAGAATAAATAAAATTCTACAAATTAAAATCGTTGACTCACCCGGAAAGTAAACTCGTAGCCATTGCCATGTTGGAGCTAGAAAAAGTTCCTTTTAAAAGATTTTCCTTACTGTTTTTCCAGAGAATATACAACTTGTAAAATAAGATTAGTTAGAAATTATTAGTGTAAAATGAAATTGTAGAAGAAAAATAAGGAAAGAATTGAATGGTTTCAGTTTGAAACCAACTACTAGAAGAGAGAAATAAGAATAGAAGAGCTTCTAACAAACCACTACTTATACCCCTCTGTCTCCCCCCACCCCCCACCCACCCACCACGGTGGATATACCATTACGCTACCAGGTTTATTCAAACCCAATATTTTTTATGTGGAGCATAAATTTATGCGTAAAATTTTGCTAAAATTGTAACGCACTCCTAACAAATATTAATAGATATGAATTCATAACTTTAAAAATATAATAGATTCATACTAATTCATAACTTTAAACGTCAAATTTAATTCTTGAATACGCCTCCTAAAAAAGGCGTAGTATTAAGATAAGAATAAAAGAAAAAACCCTAATAGGAAAGGATGAGTCAATGACATGAAGAAACTTGTTGAATATTAGTTGCAAAGATATTTTGGATATTCATGACCAAAAATAAGCTAGTACTTAGCTTGTTTTTCCCCTACTAAAGAAAATATGTATTTTTTGAAATATTTAAAATCAATAGTCTACTTTTCCCTTTTTCCTTCCTTGTATAAGATTGACCGGTAGTTTTTGTAATACGGAGATCTTGGCTAGAAATTGACTATACCTGACTTGGATAGATACATGAACTATAAATGTACATCCTAACTAACAAGCACATATTTGTATCTGGTATTTATATTAAAGTAAACAACTTAATTTTAATAGTTTAAAATAAACTGAAACTATACATCAATTAATCATGATTAAGGCATAGATGTGCGTATATAATAACGTACGTCTTGTATCTATTGGTTTGATATGAACATGAATAGTTGAAACTAATAACTGTTGGTATTATTGTGTTCAAAATCAGAAAATCAGAGAAGCAAACAAATGTTAGTTCAATAAACAAATCGTAATATAATTCCGAGCCCACTGAATTCACAATGTGTCCTTAAGGAATTTAATCCCCTCACTGTTGCCCAAGGTTATCGATTAATTCCTCCCAAGATAGAACGGAATAACTATTCTGTTGGCCCAAGAACAGGTGAAGTTTTGAAGATTGACAAAAGAACTCAGTCATGGACCAGGTCCATCTTGTGAAGCACAGTCATGATCAACCTATACATGTGAGATGCACATGAAGGAGATAAATCTAACTGATCAAGAAGCAATATCTCCTGATCTGATCGAAAAGGTTGCATATTGGATAAGGAGAGAAAGACTCCTTACATGAAGAGAACACAGTTTAGGAAGAAGATAGTGTTAGAGTTTGAGATCACTATGAACTCTTCTACGATAGAAGAGTAGTAATTGAATTTCAGTCAAACTCTGATTACTAGCCCATTAAATATCAGTGTTGTTCTCTTTTACAGGTAACACACATAGGCAGAAGTTAAACTTAAATTGAGAGCAAAAGAGCAAGGCGATTTTGCAAGCAATTTATGTGTGATTCGAGTGTGCAATCCTGAAGCTACTTGAACGAGATAGAAGAACCAGTTCCATGTGTCTATCTTTTATTCTAGTTCAATTGTAGTAGGTG
>NW_017672176.1:23062-161360 GCF_001879085.1 Nicotiana attenuata
CGGAGACCAAATTTGGGCCAAAATCAGTTAGCCCAACAAAATTCCCACGTCCAGGCCCAAATGCCCTGCCCGGTCCAAGTGCCTCATGATCAAACGACGTCGTTTTGACGTCGTTAATCACGACCATCCATCTCCCCAGATCCAGTGGCCACGATTGACTCTCAAAAATGAAATAAAACTAGTCCGAATTATATACGAAAAAATCAAAACACAACTCCCCTTCCTCGTACCAACCCGTCCCCTGTAACGCCGGTGCCGGCCACCCTCCTCCACCCAGTACATCCCCCAAACCCAGGCTGAGAAGGGTGAAAATGCTTGCTCGAAAAACAGTAGCGTCTGGGGCTCTCAAAAGGAAATTAAATGAGAAATAGAAGGCAAGCCAGGTCCAAGACTCTAGCTCCAACTCTGATTCTGAGTCATACAAATCTGCTAGTGAGGGGGAAGGACCTGGGTCTTCTGACTCTGAAAAGTCTCAAAAATCCCCTTCCAAGGTAAGTTCTGCTTTGTCTGAAAATCTAGAAACTAGGTTTGTTCTGGTTGGGCCTATCAGGGATGTAGAATTACCTGAGTTACGAAAGAGTGGAGGTAAAAAGAAATCTGAACAAGAAAAAGAGAGAGAGGGTGCATGTGGTGAAGAGAGGGGAAATGGGAAAAGAGTGGTTGATCATTCACCCACTGCTGGTTTGGCTGTGCCTGCTATCTGTGGGATTGAACAAGAACATGTAGAAGAGAGTGGCAAGAAGTCAGGGGGAAGTGGTTCTGGTGAAGCCGCTGAAGGGTTGGTTAACTTAAGTTCACAGAGAGATGAACCTAATTCATCAGTTGAAGAGACCCTAGCAGACCTTTTGAAAAAGGTTGGGGCGAGTTATGACCCAAAGAAAAGAAGAACCACCACATCAAAAGTATGCTCCTAAACCTTCTAAGAAAAGAAAGGCTTCATCCCCAACACCTACTGACACTTCCTTGCCAAAGGGAAGAGCCACAAGAAGCAGGGTGAAACAGAGTGAGGCTGATCTGCAAAAGGCCTTAGTTGAAAGTAAGAAGAAAAGAATGGATAAAGAAAAAGGGAAGGTTGCAGAGTCCTCAGAGGCTATTGAATTTGAGGAGATGGAACAGGTCCATCAAGAAAAGGTTATAACAGAGGAGGTTCAGACCCCCAAGCCCAAAAAGCCAAAGACTTCTTCCAAGAAGTCTTCTTCTGTGTCTGCAGTTGCTGAACCTTCATTAGCTCACAGGACAAGGTCTGCAGTGAAAAGTAAACAAGTAAGAATCTCTGAAGATGAGGAATGGAGTGGAGAAGAACAAGAAGATGAGCCTGATGGTGATCAAGACAGGCTTGCCATGTTTGGCAAAAGAAAAATTTTGAAGGGTAGATTGCTGAAAGACCTGGTGGAACCAGGAATGATAAGACTGGTAGATGCCTTGGCTGCTCAGGGGTGGAAGGACATGGTCCTTCAGATGGATGGAAGACTAGCCAGGAATGAAATCATTGAGTTCATGGCAAATGCAGAGGTTAAGGATGGCAAGGTTAGCAGCCTGGTGAAAGGAGTTCAAGTGACCTTTGATGCAGAAAAACTGGGAGAGATTCTTGGCATACCCTCTGAAGGGTTTGATGACTATACAAGGCAAATGTGGCCTTGTCTGGACTCCCTTCCTACTGCCCTTGACATAATCAGGAGGTTCTGTGATGCTGAAGATGTAAATGAGGCTAGGGCTATGCAGAAGAGTGAAATGAGGCCACAACACAAAGTCATCTTTGAGTTTGTCAACAAGTGCCTACTGCCCAGGCAGGAGAGAAGGCATATTGCAAATTATATGGACTTAGCGCTGACGGAGTGCCTGGAAAGAGGAATGCAAATTAATTGGCCTGCACTCATCATCAAGCTACTGGACAGGGTCATCAATGGCTCCAAGGCTCATGCTACTCCCTATAGCTTTATTCTGACTACGATTCTGGATAGGTACAATGTGTCTCTGAAGAAATGGGAAATATCCTCAAGCAAGGATCACTTTGGCATTAACACTCTGATTGCTTATGACTACTTAGTGAGTGCCATCCCAAATGAACCTGGTTCATCCAAGAAGACTCCTATCAACAGGAAAGTCAGGGCTCTTGTTCAGGAATGTGAAGCCAAGGACGCTGAGATAGCTAGGCTCAAGGCTCGTGTGACAGAGTTGGAATCTGAGAGGGATGCTCTTAGAACTGAGCTTACCAAGGAAAAAGAGAAGAATGATGGGATTCTTCATAATATGCTGAATCTTCTCCAAGCCGAAAACCAACCCTCTAGCTCCCCCAAGCCTTAGGAATTCTAGCTTTTGTCTCCTGAACCTGTTTAGTACCTTCAGTGACCAAGATTAGGGATTTTTCTATCTTTTTGCTCAGGTTTTAAATGTTTTTTGCTTTCTGGTTGTGGATTGTGGTAGCAACATATTCTCTATCAATGATATCTACTGTTTTTGCTCTTGTTCTATGTTAATCTTTCCTTGACAGTTTAAATATGTTTGCTTGATTACTGATGATTAATCCATGATTGCACTTGCAGTTGCCCTACTGGCCATGAGTACTTATTAAAATCAGGGACTCATACTTTGTATGCAACTTTTCGATGATGCCAAAAGGGGGAAGAGATATTGTGCTTTACACATTTTGAATAAGTGATGTTTATAACCTAATTAACCCGGTCATTGATGATAAGTGAATTTTCTAAACTTTGTATTGATGGTTAAGCTGAGTTCTTACAGGATCCAAGTAAGTAAAAAGCACAGAGTTTGTCATCATCAAAAAGGGGGAATTTGTTAGCCCAAGAACAGGTGAAGTTTTGAAGATTGACAAAAGAACTCAGTCATGGACCAGGTCCATCTTGTGAAGCATAGTCATGATCAACCTATACATGTGAGATGCACGTGAAGGAGATAAATCTAACTGATCAAGAAGCAATATCTCCTGATCTGATAGAAAAGGTTGCATATTGGATAAGGAGAGAAAGATCCTTACATGAAGAGAACACAGTTTAGGAAGAAGATAGTGTTAGAGTTTGAGATCACTATGAACTCTTCCACGATAGAAGAATAGTAATTGAATTCCAGTCAAACTCTGATTACTAACCCATTAAATATCAGTGTTGTTCTCTTTTACAGGTAACACACATAGGCAGAAGTTAAACTTAAATTGAGAGCAAAAGAGCAAGGCGATTTTGCAAGCAATTGATGTGTGATTCGAGTGTGCAATCCTGAAGCTACTTGAACGAGATAGAAGAACCAGTTCCATGTGTCTATCTTTTATTCTAGTTCAATTGTAGTAGGTGATTTTACATTGTACCTTTCAGCTTTCATAGAAGCAATTGTATTAGGTACTTAGAGTTTCAAGTTAGTGTTAAATTGAAGTTGTCGTAACAGTTGAGGCTGTGTGCCACAACGGGATTAGAGTTAATCCTTAGGTTTACAAAGAGTTTTGTAAATGTTGTTTTGGCTTAGGGTGATTTTAGTGGAAGTTTGGGGAAAAATTCTATTGAGTAGTAGGGTCGTGGTTTTTTCACCTTTTGAGCCATGGGTGTTTTCCAGCGTAGAAAATCTCTGTGGTTCTTTATTTTCATGCCTCATTATTCGCAAACTAAGTAGTAGTTGGAACGCATAGAAGAATCAAGTCCTTCACTATAGTTTATTTAAGCGATAAATTGTTTTGGTAACCACTACATAAATCACCCCGCCCCCTTGTGTTGGTTATTGAAGTATAAAACGATCTATTATTCTTGTGATAGCGTTGGCACTTCAAATCACAGAACTTCAGCGAACTCAACAAACAGAGGCAAATCACACTTGACAATTAATGTTTATTTAAAAAAATGCAACAATGTAGAAAAGAGGGAGAAGATTACAAAGATATTGTCCATGTCTCAAAATATGAGCTCAAGCCTCTATTATTTATTAGACTAGAGGGAAGAATGAGATGGAAGAGGTGCAGATCCAAAGAGTGCCGCTTCCATTTCCCAGTCAACACCCTTTAAAGAAATAACGCAACAATACCCCACAGAAATGGGAATGGAGACATTGTGAAAAAGACATTGCATTTTGAAAAATTAACCTATTTGGTATTTCACAAGTAAAGGAATTAATCGCATCTGGATAAGTAGGATTTCCCTTTGAACTTTCTGAGTGAATTAACTTACGTCGGATATATCGGTCAATCGGTAGATTTGATATCTTTGAACCGTCGAGCTTTGGTGTAATCCTAGACAACCATCAAGTCACATCAATCGATTCCTCCTAACCGTCTTTTGGCTCTCACGTGTGTGTTCGTTTCACATGAACACCGCCTTGGTTTCATGAGTGCTTAAGAGTGGGCCTTTTACTTTTCATATCCCCATGAAAGGCGGCTTACACTTCACATAACATAGGTAATTTTCTAACGTGTAATCTATAGAACACTATGTGGTCATATCCTGCCAGACTTAGCAAATCAATAGAAAAGAATTTAACGCTTTATTGACATCATCATAGAAAGCTGCTTTTAATGTTTTGCCCTTGATTTTCTGAACATTGTCTTCATCACGAGAATTGGGTTGAGTTAATTTGACCAATGTTGAACCGGTCGGATGTTAACTTTGTTTGATCTCTCTTGAAGGTTCTAGCCTCTTGGGAATCTCCAATCTGCTAGGTAAAGAGTGGTAAGCGCCATGATGACTTGTCCTAGGCCTTAGCCCCACCCTTCAATGAATTTTAAAATCTCTCTAGATAGGCCTTTTGTAAAGTGGATCCGAACGTATCTCATTGACTTTACGTAGTCAATCGTATACACCAACTAGAGAGTAGTTGTTAACGGTATTGTGTCTCCGTCGAGGATGGTGACGAGATTTTCCGTTATACATAACGCTACTGCCCGTGCCTATTGCCGCTTGACATCACAATCCCGTTACAATAATGGTTGCCAAAGGTTTGGCCAAATGAATATTTCCAGAGAAATTTTGGGAGCATTCAGCTTCTTACACCGGCCTTCAGTCTAAGGTCTATAAAATCAGCCTCCATGTAGAGTGATCAATACACATTATTTGGACGATTTCCAGACATCGCTCCTCCATCGACGTTTAGTAGTCGATTGAACCATGAATCTAATCGCGGGGATCAACTATTACTTGTATCGCGGGATACTTGATGTGTAGTGCAAAGCATAATGTGAGTACATTTCAATACTTCAAACAACATCATTTCAGTTGTCATGGAAAAGTTCAACGCCAAACTTTTCTTATGCCGTAGACTATACGTCTCGACTTATTGATTGGCATATCAAATTATTGACTAACTTAATGTGAGTAAATAGAATAATATATAACAACAGTTGGAATATTGGCATCCGTTGTGGCAACAACCTTTTAATATATAACACATTTCGCAATCATTCGCCAATTTTCAAGCATTTGTATGTTTGGTTTAATTCCAGGGTACGTCTAGTATGATATGGCAAATTATAGCACCTTCCGATTCATGAAATAAATCCAATTGCAATGGATTTTTAAGTCATGTTCGGTTGATTCACGTCATATATAAGACGCAATGTCTTAATATGTCACGACCATTTCCACAATAAGGTCCTGGGGCGCCTGACACCCTTGTACAGGCAAGCCATTGGCGAGAAAACATTTCTTTAAAATTCTTATGTTGCTTAACCTTAATTAGACAGAAGTGGAATAAACACTTAACTTGGAATTTAAAACAGAAGAGCGAAATACTGTTAAGTAATATAATTAACACACCCCAAAGTAATCGTCTACCAAAGTGTGGCCAGAACCTGATGTCACAAGCTACGGGCAACTAGTAGAATATACAACCAAAAGAATATCATACTATCCTACTGTCTGAGTCCAAAGAGACAGAAAATAGAAATACAAAAAAAAGACTTCTTCGGCTGCGGGTCGACATGGAGGGAAAGCAACTCACCGTAGAAGTCCAAGTCCGCTCACGGATACGCACTGGAATGATAACCAGATCCACCTGGCTCAGATCCTGTACATTTAAGTACAGAAGTGTAGCATGAGTACATAGACAATATGTACCCAGTAAGTATCCCGTCTAATCTCGAAGAAGTAAGAACGGAGGTCGACTTGATACTTATCTAGGGTCAATTTAATATTGCGAAGAGTTTATAATAAGCATGGATATCTCAAGCTATTTACATTTAAATAATCATGGAGTAACAGTTCTCTTACCAAACACTAACAAGAATGATTGTCTATAGTCTAAGAAAATATGTATCTCGGCCTTGAAGGATTCTAAGCAATAACATATGCAAATAATCACCGTGGAAACGTACGGCCCGACCCAACATAAAATAAATCTGTGCACTGCGAGGGTCCGAACGGCTTCGAACCATAGATGCATCTATTACCCCACTCGCGAATCACCCAATTGCTGACGAGGCAAATAGAAATAAGCTCATTAACAAAGCAACGTTAACCAATTAACATGGTAATGAGGAGTAGCCATACACAGAAAATACAAGTATCTCCCTTAAAGGACCAAAACAGGATAAGGGTCATTCTCTAGTCTCATTCTTCTTCTCAAATAGTTCATATAAATCCGAATTAATCAACACGTACTAGAATGTCAGTAGAGCATGCTTATGGGTCCTAGACTCCCCGGACTTAACGTAATAGGCCACATACGTACGGACTCTCGTCACCTAGTGCGTACGTAGCCCCCGAATATAAATGACAATAATTCAAATTATTATACCTATGGGGACAATCCCTCTTACAAAGGTTGAAAAGGAAAGACTACCTCGCTCCGAAGCGCACTTCCGATATCAAAGAACAAGCCCAAACTCTCAATTTGGAGACGAACGATTCACAAACTAGTTAAAAATAAGTAAGCCTAGTCAATAAAGGCTTACAAGGCCGAACTCCTAACTATTTAAGTAATTTCCCAACCCTTTTCACAAGTTTCCTAAATTCTGACCCGGGCCCACGTGCCGGATTCCGAGTTTTTTCGAAGGAAATTGTTCTCTAACAACCTAAGGATCAATATATATTGATTTCTAGTCCATTTCATAACAAATTTCATGCTTAAATCCTAGTTTTATTAAAACCCTAGGTCTAGCTCTAACCCTTTGATTTTATCTAATTTTTAGTGTTTAATCTACCTAATATACATGTATTTAAACTAATCATGAGTGGAAATAACTTACCTTGAAATGCTAAGTTGAAACCTTCTCTCAAGAGTCCCCAAATCGCCCCAAGGTTGAGTGTAAAATGATAAAATGGTGTTTTAGTTCGAATTAAATGAAGCCTACTGCCCAGCGATTTCCGCTTCTGCGGTTAGGGGACCGCATTTGCGGTCCCGCACCTGCGAAAAGGGAGCCGCATCTGCGGAACTGGGCAAAAGGGGCTGGACTGCTTCTGCAGTCTGAGGCCCGCATATGCGGAACCGCTTCTGCGGTTTTTGGGCCGCTTCTGCGGCTTGGGCCTGAGATGGGTGGACCGCTTCTGCGGTCTAGGGGTCGCATAAGAGGAACCGCTTCTGCGGTCTCTGGGCCGCTTCTGCGGTTTCCCTTGGCCTGGCCCCTTTCCGCTTCTGCGATAGATTGACCGCATCTGCGGTCCCGCTTCTGCGGTCCAAGAACCGCAGATGCGGTTATGACAGAAGCAGCAACTGAAAGTTGTTTTTCTTAAATTTCCTACTTTGCTCGAACCTCGCTCTTTTGACGCTCGGGGCTCCCGAGCCCCGCCCGAACATACCGGCAAGTCTGAAATCACTAGGCGGACCTACTCGCACCCTCGGAACACTCAAAACAATGCTAAATGTAGGAATCACCCCCTAAAACTAAATGAATCAACCTATTGAACTTCAAGTTCTTAATTCTCCTCTAACGGGTCAAAACGCCCTTAAACTACTCGGATTGGCACCAAATTTTACGGGCAAGTCTTAAACAACATTACTGACCTGTACCAAGCTTCGGAACCAAAATCCGAGCCCGATACCTAGGGAATCAAAGATTACTTAGTTTCTTTAATTCTTTAAAACTTCAATTAAACAATTTTAAATAAAAATTCATTACTCGGCTAGGGACCTCGAATACGATTCGGGACATACGCCCAGGTCCCATATTTTCTCACGGACCCTCCGAAATTGTCAAATCACGAATACGGTCCGTTTTCCCAAAAAGTTGACCGAAGTCAAACTTGGTCATTTAAGAAAATCTTAAAAAAGTAAATGGACATATTTTTGCTCAGAACTCTTCCAATTCCCGAACCAATCGCCCCCCCCCCTCCCCCGCAAGTCGTAAATTAGTTAAAGCAAGTACAGGAGGCTTTATTTAGGGGAACAGGGTTCTAAAAGGCAAAACGACCCGTCGGGTCGTTACATTCTCCACCTCTTAAACAAACGTTCGTCCTCGAACGGATATAAAAAGTACCTAGACTGCTGAATAAGTGAGGATATCTGCTCCGCATGTCCTCCTCGGACTCCGAGGTCGCCTCCTCGACCGGTTGGCCCCTCCACTGGACTTTTACTGCAGAAATCCTCTTGGACCTCAACTGGCGATCCTGTCTGTCAATAATGGCAATTGGTTCCTCCTCATAGCTCAAACTCTCATCTAACTGAATAGTGCTGAAGTCCAACACGTGGGATAGGTCGGCATGATACTTCCGAAGCATCGAAACATGAAAAACTGGGTGAACTCCCTGTAAACTAGGGGGTAAAACAAGCTCATAGGCAACCTCCCCAACTCGTCTCAACACCTCAAAGGGGCCAATAAACCTTAGGCTCAACTTGCCCTTCTTCCCGAACCTCATAATGCCCTTCATGGGCGAGACTTTCAAGAGAACCTTCTCGCCAACCATGAATGATACATCCCGCGCCTTCTGATCCGCGTAGCTCTTTTGTCTGGACTGAGCTGTACGAAGCCTCTCCCGAATCAACTTTACCTTATCCAAGGCATCCTGTACCAAATCTGTGCTAAGTAACTTGGCCTCACCAGGCTCAAACCACCCGATAGGAGAACGACAACGTCGACCATATAAAGCCTCGTACGGGGCCATCTCTCTGCTGGACTGGTAGCTGTTATTGTACGCAAACTCCGCTAAGGGCAAGAACTGATCCCACTTCCCTCCAAAATCAATCACACATGCTCTAAGCATATCCTCCAAGATCTGCACTGTCCGCTCCGACTGTCCGTCGGTCTGAGGATGGAATGCTGTGCTAAGCTCTACACGAGTCCCCAACTCACTCTGTACGGCTCTCCATAAATGGGAAGTGAACTGATCTGTCTGATATGATGGACACCGGCACACCATGCAATCGGACTATCTTCCGAATATAAATCTGAGCATACCTCTCCGCTGTATAGGCAGTCGCCACTGGAATGAAATGGGCCGACTTGGTCAACCTATCCACAATGACCCACACTGAATCAACCTTCCGCAAAGTCCGCGGTAGCCCGACTACAAAGTCCATGGTGATGCGTTCCCACTTCCATTCTGGTATGGGCATCTGCTGAAGTAGGCCACCTGGCCTCTGATGTTCATACTTGACCTGCTGGCAATTAAAACACTTGGTCACATACTTCACTATGTCTTTCTTCATGCCCCGCCACCAGTAATGCTGCCTCAAATCACGATACATCTTCGTAACTCCCGGGTGGATAGAATACCGCGAACTGTGTGCCTCCTCTAGGATCCTCTCCCTCAAACCATCAACATTAGGAACACATAGACGACCCTGGAGTCGCAGAACTCCATCCTCGCCAATAGAAACCTCCTTGGCACCTCCCTGAAGTACCGTCTCTCTAAGAACTGCCAAATATGGATCATCGAACTGTCGGGCCTTAATCTCCCCCAATAACAAGGACTGAGCAACCACACATGCTAGAACTCGGCTGGACTCTGAAATGTCCAACCTCACAAGCCTGTTAGCTAAGGACTGGATGTCCAGAGCTAGGGGCCTCTCCTCTGCTGGAATGAATGCCAAGCTACCCATGCTCTCCGCCTTTCTGCTCAAGGCATCCGCTACCACATTCGCCTTGCCCGGATGATAAAGAATAGTAATGTCATAATCCTTCAGCAGCTCAAGCCACCTGCGCTGTCTCAAATTGAGATCCCTCTGCCTGAATAAATGCTGTAAGCTGCGGTGATCGGTGTACACCTCACAAGGAACCCCATACAAATAGTGCCTCCATATCTTAAGAGCATGAACAATCGTTGCCAACTCCAGATTGTGCACAGGGTAATTCTTCTCATGAATCTTCAGCTGACGCGAGGCATATGCAATAACTCGCCCCTCCTGCATCAACACACATCCCAAACCAACGCGTGAAGCGTCACAATATATCGTATACATCCCTGTACCGGAAGGCAACACAAGAACTGGTGCCGTAGTCAGAGCTGTCTTGAGCTTCTGAAAGCTCTCCTCACAATCATCGGACCAATGGAATAGGGCACCATCTGGGTCAATCTAGTCAGGGGGGATGCAATAGATGAAAAGCCCTGCACAAATCGCCGGTAATAGCCTGCTAACCCAGGAAACTCCTGATCTCGGTCACTGAAGTGGGACGCAGCCAACTCTGAACTGCCTCAATCTTCTTGGGATCCATCTTAATACCCTCTCCTGACACAACATGCCCCAAGAATGCCACTGACTCAAGACAAAACCCACACTTGGAGAACTTAGCATATAGCTTCTGTTCTCGCAAGGTCTGAAGCACTACCCTCAGATACTGCTCGTGCTCCCCAGGCTACGTGAGTATATCAAGATGTCGTCAATGAAGACGATAACAAAGGAATCAATATAAGTCCTGAATACCCGGTTCATCAGATCCATAAATGCTGCTGGGGCATTAGTCAAGCCGAAGGACATCACCAGAAACTCATAGTGGCCATATCTAGTCCTGAATGCAGTCTTCGGAACATCCGAGTCCCGAATCTTCAGTTGATGATACCCTGACCTCAGGTCAATCTTAGAGAACACTCTAGCTCCCTGCAACTGGTCGAACAAATCATCAATACGAGGCAATGGGTACTTGTTCTTGATGGTGACCTTGTTCAACTGGCGGTAATCAATGCACATCCGCACGGTCCCATCCTTCTTCTTCACAAATAGCACTGGTGCGCCCCAAGGTGATACACTGGGCCTGACAAACCCCTTTGTTAACAACTCCTCTAACTGGTCAAAACGCCCTTAAATTACTCGGATTGACACCAAATTTTACGAGCAAGTCTTAAACAACATTATGGACCTGTACCAAGCTTCGGAACCAAAATCCGAGCCCGATACCTAGGGAATCAATGATTACTTAGTTTCTTTAATTCTTTAAAACTTCAATTAAACAATTTTAAATAAAAATTCATTACTCGGGCTAGGGACCTCGGAATTCGATTCCGGACATACTCCCAGGTCCCATATTTTCCCACGGACCCTCCGAAATTGTCAAATCACGAATCCGGGTCCGTTTTCCCAAAAAGTTGACCGAAGTCAAACTTGGTCTTTTAAGAAAATCTTAAAGAAGCAAATGGACATATTTTTGCTCAGAACTCTTCCAATTCTCGAACCAATCGCCCCCCCCCCTCCCCCCCGCAAGTCGTAAATTAGTTAAGGCAAGTACAGGAGACTTTATTTAGGGGAACGGGGTTCTAAAAGGCAAAACAACCGGTCGGGTCATTACATAATACATTCGTTCATGAACGACCATGTTTATACAAAACATACAAACACACTTTTCATAAAATGTCACAGCCTTTCAGGTGACACCCTTTCATAAAAGAGCTAAACATTATAAATGTTCAAGAAAGAACAAATCATTTTTAGAAAGGCACGTAAACAACTTTCGAATTTGTAGTTTCATTACTAGTCATCACTAAGACTGAACAAGTAATGAATTCACCGACTACCAATATCCCTAGGGATTTGTGGGGTTCGAAGAATCATATCATCTAATTCTTCTAGATAATATATACATCATGTCTAACATCAGCTTTTGTTATGCATAAGCTAAATGCCCCCACATTTCACATGTTTCATGTGCCTTTTCTATCAACATATGATCCATATATAAATAAATAATGACTACATAATCTAGAGTATTCTTAATGTAAATACACTAGTTTGAAATCATTTGACAACATTTTCTAGTCAAATTTCACATGCCATTGTTTGGGTGCTTGTTTTAGTCCGTAAAGTGACTTAACAAGTCGATACACCTTCTTTTTCTTTTCCAGGAACCACGAACCCTTTAGGTTGTTCCATATAAATTTCTTCCTCCAAATCTCCATTTAAGAAGGTTGTCTTTACATCCATCTGATGGATTTCAAGGCCATACAAGGCGGCTAACGCTATTAACACCCGAGTAGATGTAATCCTCGTTAACGGCGAGTATGTATCAAAATAATCAACACCTTCTCATTGTCTAAATCATTTGACAACTAATCTTACCTTATATTTGCCAATAATACCATCAACTTTCATTTACAACAACAACAATAACAAACCTAGTTTGATCCCAACAAGTGGGGTCTGGGGAGGGTAGTATGTACGCAGACCTTACCCCTACCTAATTCAGGTAGAGAGGCTATATCCAATAGACCCTCGGCTCAGGAAGGGCCAAAAGAAGAAGAGGAAAGCAAGGGAGGAAGAAAGATAGAAGATAAAAGGAAAAAAGGGAGAGATAAAGGATAAGTGGCACCAAATAATAGCAACAAGGAATATAATACCCGAGGCGAACAAAACCACATAACATAATAAAAATCTAAGAATATGAAGGGACATGCATACTACTAAGACTATCGGTGAACAACTATAAGCTACCAACTAACCTTCTACCTAATCCTCGACCTCCACACTCTCCTATCAAGGGTCATGTCCTCAATGAGCTGAAGCAGCGCCATGTCCTGCCTAATCACCTCTCGCCAATACTTCTTAGGCCTACCTCGACCTCTTCTCAAACTCTCCATGGCCAACCTCTTACACCTCCTAACTGGAGCATCAATGCTTCTTCTCTTAACATGTCCGAACCATCTCAGCCTCGACTCCCGCATCTTGTCCTCCACGGAGGCTACTCCCACTCTGTCCCGGATATCTTCATTCCTAATCTTATCTCTCCGGGTACACCCACACATCCATCTCAACATCCTCATCTCAACTTTCATTTCCCTTTTGAAAATCCACTTGGAACGCAAAGGTTTATTTCATGGAGGAAGATCAACCAATTCCCAAGTATGATTACTTAATATGGATTCTATCTCACTATTGACTGCCTCTTTCCAATATTGTGCTTCCGAGGAAGACAATGTTTCTTTAAACAATTGAGGCTCATTTTCCAACAAGAATGTCAGAAAATCTGGTCCAAAGGAAATAGTTATCCTTTGACGTTTACTACGTCTTGGATTTTCCTAATTCAACGTACTTTGCTTCTTCCCGAGTTCGCTTAGGTTTTCACTAGACGACTCACATTCCTTTTTATACGGATAGATATTCTCAAAGAATTCGGCATTATCTGATCCGTTACCGTATTAATATGAATGTCGGGATTTTCTGTTTTATGAATCAAAAAATGATATGCCTTACTATTTGTTGCATATCTTACGAAAACGGAATCAAACGGTTTTCGATCCGATTTTTATCCTTTTGGGTTTAAGAACTTGCACTTTACCCAAATACCCACACACTTGGAAATATTTCAAGTTGCGTTCTCTTCTTTTCCAATTTTCATATGGAATAGATTGTGTCTTGCTATGGGGAACGCGAATGAGTATTCGGTTAGCTGTAAGAATAGCTTCCCCCCACAGGTTTTGGGTAAACCAGAACTTATCAACTAGGCATTCATCGTCTCCTTTGACGTTCTATTCTTTCTTTCCGCATTTCCATTAGATTGCAGTGACTAAGGGGTGATTGTTTGGTGAATAATTTCATATTCCAAACATATTTCTTCAAAAGGAGATTCATATTCGATGCCCCTATTACATTGTTGAGCCAACCACAAGAACTGTTGTTTGTGTCACGACAGAACCAGAATTTATAAATGGTGAAGTTTTTAATCTTCAAACCAATCTAACACATTCAGAATTAATAAAAGGTGAATTTTTTTATCTGATACAACTAGATCTAATAAACGGTGAAGTTTTTAATCTTCAAACCGAATAATATGTGACACAATCAAATTTAATAAACGGTGAAGTTTTTAATCTTCAAACCGAATAATAAATTGGAGTAGAAAGTCACTAAGATTTTAATCTCCAAAACGAGTATAAAGTCACTTAGACTTTAATTTCCGACAAATGAGTAGAAAGTCACGAAGACTTTAATCTCAACAAACGAGTACAAAACCACGCAGATTTTGATCTCAAAGCAGGAGAAGAAAATCACGAAGATTTTATTCTCCATACCGGGTTTAGAAAATCACGAGAATTTTAATTCCCTTTCCCAACGGTTTTCCAACTAAACCATTATAACACTTTAAACAGTTTGATCTCTTTCTCTAATCGAACATATATATGTTCTTCTTTACATATATTATATTTATGATCTCAAGAATACTTCAAGTATTACTATAAGCTCAGGGGCGGCCCGTCCATAAAGCAGGTAAAGCAATTGCTTTAGGCCCCACATTTGTGGAGGCCCCATTTCTTTTTTTTACACCTAATAGGTTATATATAAATTAAAAAAAAAGTTATGTGAAGTGAAAAAGTTTGGTTTCTTTATTTAAAAACAAAGAGATGAAGGATTTGCAACTGTTTTGATTTCGGCCAAGGAAATTGCATTTGAAATTAATATCGAACCCGAATTTCATAAGAAAGGTGTAATATATAGGAAGAAACAATTTGAGGAGAATGTTAATAGTGAAATGTCAAAATCTCTCGAAAAGTCCTTTAGAGTTGATTACTTTTTAGAGAAATTTTCATAAAGCACTATCTTTTAGTAGTAATTAGCTATCTATAGATACCATTTGCTATACTACGGATTATAGATACATTTTCTGTGGTTATAAGATGTATTTGATGTATTTAAGCTATTGTATTCATGAATACAGTAGCAAAAATAGGCGTGAATCAGGGAAGTCCAGCTAATCAGTTGTTGTATTCGAGTGTATTCGACTGTATTCATGGAGTGAAACATGGGATTACAGCTGGACAGATTATTGTATTCAACTGTATTCACGGCAAGAAATAGAGGATTACACTGTTTTTAAAACGGAAAGTGAATCAATTAACATAATAGATTCCTAATATAACTCAACAAACTCAAGTATAACATACAAATTTTGTATTTTCAGTTATAAAGAAGATTCTCAACCAAAAAATACCCCAAAAACATAGCAATCTTCAGAGAAATTATATAATACATCTGAATACATAAATTATATTAATTAAAAAAATATATGAATACATTCATGGCATATAGCGAGACAGTGAATATAATGAAATACATATAATACAGCGGGATATATTGAAATACAATGAAAAAAAAGACAGTGAATACAAGAAATACATGGAATACAACAAGATACATTGAATTACAATGAAAAAAAAGACAATGAATACAATAAAATACATGAAAATACATTGAAATATATTAACAGAAAATCAAGTTGCTCAGCCCCAAACTCCGTCGTCTTTGTTCAAGAACAAACCCTAATTTCCGACAAATCCACCGTTCACTGGAAGCCGGTAGTGAAAACACGACCTAATGGAGATTGTGGAGAGTGTGAGGATGGGTTGCTATTAACCACGAAATCAAGGAAAAAATTGTTTGGTTGCCGGTGTTACAAATAAAACACGACCCAAATTCTTATTGCACAATTTGAGAACTAAGAAACTGATTCAGAATGATAGGTTGATATTAACCACGAACTCAAGGAATACATTATTTGGTTGCCGGTGTTCGACTGCTGAAGACATAACGTGGATAGTGGTTGCCGGTGTTCGACTGAGAAATACTAGCGTTGAGAGAGAGAGAGAGAGAGAGAGAGAGAGAGAGAGAGAGAGGGAGGGAGAGAGAGAGANCAAGTGGTTTTGAGACTTCAGAGAGAGTGTATTGATGACAGAGAAATCGCAATTCAAATATTCGGTGCAAGAATTGATCGGAATGAAAAGAAATAGTGTGGGTGAGAGGAATTTTGAGATTGAGCATCGTGTTTCAGGGAATGGGGGAAGAGAATGGGATGTATACAAAGTAGAGAGAGAAAGAAAATAGTGTAACTGAATAGCGTATTTAGTGGCTTGGGGCTAGGAGGTAACCAAAATTAAATATTTTGCTATAAACCTTAAAAGGTATCTATACAATATAATTTTTTTGAATGGTATTTATTTAAAATAAATAAGGTGTTAACCTTTGCTATATGAGGTAAAAATTCCTACTTTTTATTCATACTCCCTCTGGTCCATAATAAATAGACTTTTTATCCTTTGCTATGCCCCTTAAGAAAATACTGCATCCTAGAACAAAAATGTATTTTGACTGATTATCCTTAATTAAAATTTATATTTTGGTAACTTGACACATTGAGATATGTAAATAAGGGCAAATTTTGAAAAAATAAAGTTAATTCCTTCTCGATTATATAAAAGGACACTTATTTTGAACCAAATAAAAGCCGAAAAGTCACTTATTACAGACAGGAGAGAGTAGTAGACAAGGTTATTTTTTCACTTTAAAATAGATTTAAACAATTAGAGACATATGAAAATATTTTTGTTTTTCTATTTAACGGTAAAAACTGAGAGCACTAGATCATGGAAATTTGAAAAAATATTGCCTTCAACTTGAATGCTCCTTAAATCGTAATACTCAACCAGATATTGATAGTTTAGATTTATTTTCTGAATTAAAAAATAGTAAGGAAAATTTTACAATTAGAAGATAACAATTAATTGATATACTCAATCAAATAAAAAGATTTGATTATTTTTCAAATGCCTATATTACTTATCGAATAATGTTAATAACTCCTATTATCGCTGCTTCTGCGGAAAAAGTGTTTCAAAATTAAAATTGATATAATTTTACCTAATATTAACAGTGTCTTAAAGATATTAAATGAATTAGATATATTGTCAATTGAGAAAGACTTATTAGGAGAAATTAATTATAAAAAATTAATAATAGCTTTGCATCTAAAAAAGTTAGAAAAATAAACTTCAAATAAAAATATAATATTTTTTATTAATAAAAAGTTAAAGCTCCTCATAAAGTTTGGCTTTAGGCCACGAAATTGGTTGGGCCGCCCCTGGCTAGGGTTAGTTGAAGATTCCATTGGCTTGAAAAACTAAAAATTTGACTTTCAATCTCAAGAAACTTTCATAAGTTTCCAGTGGTGCCATCAAGACCACATAACGTCAAGCTCACAAATAGTTAAGCAGATTCCTTTCTGTGTCACCGTTTTTAAACAAATTAAACCTCTGGTAAGTTCCCTTAATTTGAAATTTTACTCGTGAGAGGTCACTTGTTCTTCAATTGATATCCAATTTCCACCAGTGAACCAGTGCATGCCCCAATTTTCATTTTTCTTAATTTGTTGCGTGGATGTTGTGGTTACTCGTTTCTCCCAAAAATCTGCTAGGCACATTCCTTTTATTTTGCACCCTTTTACAAAGATACTTTGTTTCTTTTCCTTTCGATGCCTTGACCAATTGATCAGCAGACTAGAGTCCACTTGTTCTTCAACAACGAAGCCATGAATTTGTTATTGGAATCAAATGGCTTCTCAGGTGAAAAAGATAGTCATCTATCTGCATTTTCTTTCTACTTGAGACTCACCAATTTTGAACATAACTCTGCCATCATACAAACGATACGTGATCCCTTTCTCGTTGAGTCTCCAAAAAATAAATGTTAAGGTGAACACAGAGAATATTAAATTCCTTAAGATTGTTGGTATTACTGTGTTCAAAATCAGAAAATCAGAGAAGCAAACAAACGTTAGTTCAATAAACAAATCGTAAACTGAATTCACAATATGTCCTTAAGGAATTTAATCCCCTCACTGTTGCCCAAGGTTATAGATTAATTCCTCCCAGGATAGAACGGAATAACTATTCTGTGATAGCGGCACTTCAAATCACAGAACTTCAGCGAACTCAACAAACGGAACAAATCACACTTGACACTTATGTTTATTTAGAAAATAATGCAACAATATAGAAAAAAGGGTAGAAGACTTCAGATTTTTCATGTCTCAAAAATGCGGCAAAGCCTCTAAATTTATAGACAAAGGAAGAATGAGATGGAGAGGTGCAATTCAAAAGGTGTCTCTTCCATTTCCCATTCGCACCCTTTAAAGAAAAACGCAACAATAACATTTTACCAAATTTACCGGCCTTTCCTCTGCTTTTCAATTCTTTAAATATGTTTATCAATTGAAGTGTAATCTTGTTATTGAATTAGATCAAGCTATTAGGTTGTTTAAGTTAATTTAAACTAATGTTGTTTTGTTCGTACCACTTTATATCGTGTCTACGTATGTTGATTAGTACCTTCTGGTATCCTAAAAATTCTTCATCTTTTTCAACAGGATAATTTTTTTAACAGATTTGTGTTATCATTTTAGAATACTCCGTCTAATATTAGTGTTATAAAAATTAGAATAGATTGAGAATATAATTAAGTACGGCCTTAAAAGAACATGAAATATTGGAATGTTTGGTAAAAGTATAGCTAGCTAATCGGTCTAATGAAGTTCTACGAAATGGAAAACATTAAAATAAATATTTTTTTAATGTTTTACAAGGAGTATTATTGTCATAGACACCCTCTCTTTTTTTTTTTCTCTAGTATTTCCAAAATTACATTTGACACTAATCATGGTTTGCCGAGACATAGTATTCAGTACTAGTAGCAATGTTTTGTGAACAATAGAAATACGAAAGGGAAAATAATATTGTATAGCAGTTTTTAAAATAATAGTTAACTTTTTTTTTGGTATATATAAATTTTTTTGTATGTTATATATAAAATATATACAAATTTTATATACTTTTGGGGCTACCGAATGTAAATAGTTTTGGCCACGGGCTAAAAGTAATAACTGCTCTTTAAACAAATAGCTAGTCATATTTACTATTTGTTATTTTTATCCATATATATAGATTGTACATAGTTATACATATCTAATACATAAATTATGCATATATTATACTTCCACCGACTATTTCTAGTTTAAGCAGTTAGGTGGACAGCTATTTGGGTTAATTCTTCAAATTAGAAATAGAAATTGAAGAATTAACCCAAATAGCCTACCCAATTATTTTAACTAAAAATAGCCGGTGCAGGTGTAATATATGTATAATTTATTTTTAATCAATGTATAATTTATGTATATGGCTAGAAAAAATATGGACAGCTATTTGTGTTAAAATCCCATATGAATATGGGGGCCCATTCTGCAAGCCCAAATAATGTACTAATGGGCTCAACTTTAGACCCGAAAAACATGACCCAAATCCAAATGACGCCATAGCTTTCTTCTTTAGCTGAGCTCAGTACTTAAGCTGCACAATTGCTGCTTCTTCACCTCTTTCTCCGACGAGTCCGATGTTTTAGGTACCCCTCTTTGTCTCTCTTTCTCTCTCTCAAACCTTAAACACCTTTTATCAAAAAAAAAAAAAAAAAAAAAAAAAAAAAACACTGCATAAATAAAGCTTCTATTTTTCATAGTTCTTTCTGATTTTTCCCAAGTTAATTGCATGATGTCCTAATTTATTAAGTATTCCATTATAAAGTTGAGTTTTTTAACATAAATTCTTTTTGGGTATGCAAGAAATATTAAATCTTGGTATCTTGGTTTTGGCCTACCCAATAAAATTGAAGGAGTCAAAGATTCTGTTTTTAGATATTTATATTCCTTGCATAACTGGAGATCTACTAAGAACTACCAAGTTGGGAACTTCTTTTTGTGTATCCATAGCTTGTGTGTAGAAGCAGCCTCTGAATACCTGTTTTTTTTGTACTCGTCCTTTTAATTTGAGGAAATGAAAATAAAAAGAGGGTTTTTTTGCTTGAAAATTGCTAGTTATTTTGAGGAAATGAAAATAGTTTGACAGTGTTGTTAGCATCTAGTATTTGTTAAGCTTGTGTATAGAAGAGCTCATTCTAGTAAATTGGTTATGTTTTAAATGTTAGAGATAGCTCCTTGCATGCACCAAAACAAGTAATATGGTACAAATTGTAAAGTTTTAACTCATTGTGAAAGAGTGAGGAGGATGGAATCTGCATGTTGTTTCCCTATTTGCAACTCCTTCTTACTATTCTTTGTTTTATTTCCTCTAGATTGACCCTTTTCTGCTTCAGGTGGACTCTCTTGGATGTACATTTGATATTTTTGAAGTCTCTGCTTCTTCATAGCTGCATTCAGTCGTTCGGCTTTTCCTCGGAGAATAAGGAGGACAAGGAACTTTTCAGGAGAACTTAGTGCTTATACCATGACCATATGTACCAATATACAAGAAACAGAATTATGTGGGACGAAAGAAGTTTTCTTGTCTGCTATACGCTTTGCCACTTCCACCGGTGATTCTTTACCTTTATTTGAAGAAGATTATCTAAGAACCTCAGCCCAAGAACAGGTTGAGTTCATGCTCGAGGATGATGAAAAGATTCCTCTTGTCATAGCTGATGATGAAATTAAAGTGGAGATTAGAATTCTGGTGTCTAAAATATTTTGTTCTTTTGAAAATGAACTATTTTCCTTGATTTTGGAACCTGACATTGCAAACAAGGATATTGAAAAGAAAGTAATGCGGAGTCTATCTGACCTTGAATGGATGTGTAACACTCTTTTGAAGATGGATCTAATGAAGGAATTCGTCTCGCACTGGGCTAATATATCGAGCAATTTATTGAAGGTCATCGAAGACAAAAGACTTGATTCTATCATGTGGGGTTTGAAGATAAAGTTAATAGAAGTGACATCAAAAGTATTGGATGCAGTAGGTTATGGAACTGTAGTTCTTCCAGCAGAAAGTCGAGTAGAACTGCTCAAGACATGGCTTCCATACATAAGAAAAATGAAGTTTCTTTCCGATCAGATGGGCAAAACAGAGGCCGCATTTCCATACATGATGAGTGAAGACCTTTCGCAATGCATTGAGGGAGCAATAGTTTCGTTGGTTTCAGCATTACCATCAAATGATCAAGCTGACATTCTAGCAGATTGGATAAGTGCTGAGCAAGTTAAATATCCAGACCTTAGTGAAGCCTTTGAGATATGGTGTTACAGAACCAAGTCTGCAAACAGAAGATTGGATGAGGCTTTGACGGAGTCAGCAACGCCATTGTCACCCTCTAGCTAATTTCTGAAGAGGAAATTTCACCTCATAAAACACCTTTGGCTATTGGTGGCTCTTGTAGTAGAGTGCCCAACATATTCCCTGGTGAGTTAGAGCTTTTTGAAAATGTGATGCTTTTGCATATATATGATTAATTTTATTTGATGTGTAATTGGAAACTTCTTTCATCTAATAGACATCTAAAGATACGAAATGGTGCACCATAAATAATGCATACATTAAAAAGAACCTATAACTTTAACAATGGTCAAACAAATAAGTACTTTTACATTGAGTTTAACTAATATCCACTAATGGTTAAAATTTTTTACACTATTGTCATCTTTACCTATTATAGCCGGTAACCTACCTTGTTTTAAGATTAAACATCCCACTTTTTATGGAGGGATTACCTATAGATATGTTTTGAGTGACCTGGTAGTGTAAAAATTTCTATACACTGTTGGTGTATTTGAAGTTAAACTTTTTTACATATTAGGAGTTAAAACCATTGAACTACTCATTGTGCTGCAGAATTGTTCCTTGATATGTCACTCATGTGTCGTAAAATGAATAATTTGCAATGAAGAAAAATAAATTGGGCCAGTTTGGAAATGATTGAGCTTCTGGATATTCAAACTCCTAAGCCCAAATCTAATTCACTTCTCCATATTCACATTCAGATTAATTTCGGATCCAGTACTAAAGTCAGAGTTTCTTCTTTGCCAAGTCCACTGAACTGTCATACACTCCTCTCCATTTCCTTATCTGATGAGCTCCTCGGTGATTGACTTTTTTCCCGATTTCCTTCTTTGGCGAGCTCCACGGCGATCGCTTTTTTCTGGAGAAATCCTCGATGGTGTCTTTCTATTGGAGAAATCGAAGGCCTAGAACTGTACTCCCTAGGAAAAGTCTAAGTATCATAATGCCTCCTCCTTATTCTAAAAATTTGGAAAAACTATGGTGTTTACAAGCTTATTACTAAGGTTATGGTTAAAGCTAGTGGACTATGCATGCATGATGTTCTTTATGGTGGAATACAGGGATCCAGAATATTTTGTTTAAATTCAAAAAGCTTTACATAGTCATGGCTGTGCTTGTTTTACAACACCTGTAAAAGAATAACAATATCCAATTTTACATTTCAGGGCAAAAGAATCTAGGTGAAGGCCTTGCTTGAAGTATTTGTCATACATGCACTTCCAAAGAGGGCTTTATTCTGGAAGAGAAGTCCTTTGCTGGCATAGATCACACAAAAGTTGCATCCATGCTATTGTGATTTATCAAGTGCCATGTCCCGTTCATATTTGCTTAATGAACTAAGTCAACTATCAGATTTTTGTGCTTGATAACTTTCCGAAGATGGAGATTGTTCCACAAAATATATCTATAATCCTTTCTATTTGCGATTTAGAAGTTGATGCAGATTTCTAGAATATCACTGTACTATATTTAAGCAGGTGATGAAGAACAACATGGATACGGAGGCTTGAAATTTAGCAAGACGCTGAGGCAGAGAGCTGAAACTAAGATTTATAAGCCTAAAGTAGTGATAAAAAATGATCTTTTTAAGACCTTTAGCCTTGTGACACAGAAACGTGCCACTCCAGGGAGAGCAAGAAAAGACCTTCACGAGAAAGGAAAAATTTGGATGGGCCAAGTGGAGATGGATTTCTACAATTTGGCAAGTCTATTGGTAGACACTCTGAGATAGATGGCCAAAGTATTCATGGAGATCAAGAACCTTTGAACAGAACCTGCAATGTTTAATTTTGATACTAGGGATATTGAGAATGATGATTCAGTTGTTGAAGCTTTTAATAACTTTGTTTACGAGATCCAATGTGCTTATAACTTCCCATGCTGCTGGACTTTTTTTGGAGGGTGCTAACTCATCAAAAAAGCTTGGTTCATCATCCGTGCCTTCCAAGGCTCTCCAGCCAAAAGTTTTCTCATATTTCTTCAACTTCTAGTCTTGCAAATGTTGTTTCACTATTATCTCCTCTGTTTCTGATCCAAACTATGCTGCTTGTATCCGTTGTCGGTGTGTCAAAGAAGATTTCAGAAGAATTAGAGATATAATAGGTGCAAAAATGCTTAGTTCTTTTGGGAAAGATGTAACAAGCTTCTCCAGGCAAAAGGTTGTTCCCTCTTTCTTCAACTTTTATTGCTACAACATGTTGTTTCACTGGTAGCTCCTCTGTTTCTAACCCGAAGTATGCTATTTTATCCATTGCAGGTACTCCGTTGACGATTTTAAGGACTAAACACAAAAGTTGTAAAATAGTTCAACCACTCTTTCAGGAGAAACATTACACGAAGCGGAAATATTCAATGTGTTCTACGAAAGGTAATGGAGAAGGTGGTTTGCGGTGATTAACACATAGTTGGATTCATAATATGTCTGTCATGCCACCCGTTCAATTCTTCAAGAAACAAGCCTTCAAGTACCTACCAGTGAAAAGTGGACCCGCACTGAAAGTACTAAAAGTCCAGAGTTGATAGTGAAACAAGATTTCTACCCATAATAGTTGAAGAAATAGGGGTCAAGCTTTTACCTGGAGAGGCTTGTTATGCCTTTCCTATAAGGATGATTGAACTTTTTTGCACTTATTATGTCTTTAATTCTTCTCAAATTTTCTGCTATATACTTGCAATGGATATTAGTGGCCTACTTTGGATAAGAAGGAGAGGAGAGGAGAGGAGAGGAGAGGACAAAGAAATAGTATTTGCAAGATTGGCAATTAAAATAATATGGTAAAACTATTGTCTGGAGAGCCTTGGAAGGCACTGATGATGCTTTGAGGAGTTTACATCCTCTGAAGATGTCCAGCCGCACATGAAGTTATCAGTAGTTTGAATCTCATAAATGAGGTTATTAACAACTTCAGCAACTGGATCATCGTTCTTAATATTCCTAGAATCAAAAGCCTATTCTCGCTTGTAGAATCTTTTTAAGGTTCTTGATCTTCAAACTTTTTCCATCCATCTCGGAGTGTCTAATAGACTTGCCAGCTTGTAGAAATTCATCTCCAGTTGGCTCATTCCTAAAATTTTCTTTTCTCTTGAGAGGTCTTTTCTTGCTCTTTTTGGAGTTGCACATTTTGGTTTCCTTGGCTATAGGTCTTAACAAGCTTATCGTCAATTAGTACTTCAAGCTTATAAAATATTAGATTCAATTCTCTTCTTGAGCGTCCTGTTATGTTTTAAGCCTTCATATCCATGTTTTTCTTCATCATTAACTGAAACATAATTCAGTAATATTCTAGAAATGGGCATTGACTTTTAAATTGCCAATAGAAAGGATTATAGATATTACTTTGTGGAATAGGCTCATTAGAAGATTCTCAAGCACAAAAATTTGATAGTTGACTTGGTCAATAAGCAAATATGAACGGGGATGCTACTCCTGTGTGATCTATGCTAGCGAGGACTTCTCATGCTTCTCCTTTCCGGAGTAAAGCTTCTTCAGAGGTTCATGACAGAACATGAAATACTGCTTGCATAGATTTTGCCTAAATTTTTCTGCCTTTAAATGTAATGTTGTTATTTGAGTTCAAAGACATTTAGTATTGAAAGGTTCATATATTATTCTGTTTCTTTTTTTTATCTTGACTAGCAATTGTAAGACAAGCACAATTTCCTGAATTTAATCAAATGTTACCTGATCCCTGTATTCTGTGTGCTGCCATGAAGCACATCAAGCATATACATAGAGCCCGTTTGGCTTAGCTGATTTAGAGTAGCTGATAAGCATTAGATGCTGAAAAGCACTTTTAAGTGTTGAAGCTGATTTAAAAAATAAGCAGTTATGTGTTTGGATAAAAGTGCTTGAAATTAATAATATGCAGCTAAAGAACTGGGTATATGAAGAGTTTTGTTTTAAAAAGAAGTATTTTAGAGATAGAATAGTAAATATTTTGGTCAAACTTAAACTGCTTATAAGCTGAAATTTGATAAGTTGGGGGAGACCAACTTATGGCTTTTGGCTTATTTTTGGCTTATAAACACTTAACTTATAAGCACTTTTAATTTTACCAAACGCGTAGATAAGCCAAAAAGTGCTTATAAGCCAGTTTGACCAGCTTATAAGCTTAGCCAAACACCCTCATAGTCTAGTGTATTAGCCTTAGTAATTAGCTTGCAGAAGCATAGTTTATCCAAATTTTTTAGATACTGGAGGAGTCTGCTATTTTGGCAGTCATTATCATGATATCATCTTTCAATAAAAGGTTTATGTTGATAGAGAAGTTTCTAACTCAAATCCCAACTACGACAGTAAGGGCTCGTTTGGTACGAGGGATAAGGGATAACTAGTCCCGGGATTATATTGAGATGTGTTTATCCCATGTTTGGTTGGGATAAAATTGTGGTATAACTAGTTCCGGTATTAATTATTCCGAGATTATAGTATTTTTTTATCCCTATGGAAGGGTGTGATAACTAATTTCGAAATAATTAATCATGGGATTACTTGTTTTCCAAACAAACAACGTCCGGGTTAGCCTCCAACTTAAAGTGCAGAGCTCTCAAACTTATTGTTGACTATACAACCAAAAAATATAAAATCTATTTCAAGTAGAAATGATTAAATTATAGTTTTATTTAACTATTAGTATCATTCTTTGATTCTTGAATACTTCAAATTTTTGTCCATAATTTTTGTTACGTTACCCATTATTCCAGATTTCTTTCCCTCCCATTTAAGGACATGGAAAACTTTTAATGGATCTTTTCGGTGCAAATTTGGATTAGTCGGGCAATAGCTCTAAATAATAAAAATAGCATGGCCTAGCCAGTTTTCGGACTGGTCATTCAAAAATAGCCAGCGTTTATCAAGTCAATGAAAAATAGCCATTATTTTGGTGCAATAGAGATCGGTCCAGCATAATATACTGGAGTTCGGTGCACCTGTGTATGAACTTCCAGCATATTATGCTGGACCGGTATACTTTGCTGGCTTCAGTATAATATACTGGAGCACCGGTGCTCCAAACTCCAGTATATTATGCTTGATCAGGTATATTATACTGGAACTCCAGTATAATATACTGGAGTTCTAGTATAATATACTGGAATTCCAGTATATTATGCTGGAGTATTTTTCCGGATTTTGAACAGTGTTTTCGTTCAAATTTATCTTTACATGAAAAATGGAGAAATTTTGATTACTTTTGAAACTGGGCTATTTTTGAACGACTGTGAGCACGTGATTTTTGCCACGTTTAAACTGCTCCTACAAAATTCCTTAAAATTAGGATTTTTCTTTATTATTTAAATTTTTAGGAATTAATTCCCTGATTCAGTGTCTTGTTTGCATTTTTGTGTGCACTTTACTTGATATAATTCCAAAAATACAAAATAGTATGCATTTTAATATTACAAAAATAAGGAAAATAACAAAAATGGTTCTTGCTTTTTCACTTTCAATTTTAGAATTTGCCTTAAGTTTTCCTTTAAATTAGAAATTAGTTAATTTTGGAATTTTAATTAGTATAATTTTAGAGTCAATTTGGGCCTTTTTATTTTACAAAATCGGAAAATAATTAAAAAAAAAGGGTAAGTAAAAGAAAAGAAAACAAATAAAAGAATTAAAAGAAAAGCCTAGTAACAATAAACACCCAATTTTGGGCCAGCCCAAACAAATCCACCCCTCAAATCCCCAAAACCCGTCTGATGGTCCAGCCCAAATACCCTGTACCCGGTCCAGCCCCCCTTTGTAACAAAACGACGCCGTTTTGGCGTCAAATAATCTTGACCGTCCATTTCTCATCATCCAACGGTCCTCATTCGTTCAAGGCTTTTAATTAAATATGTCCGAAAACTCTTCATTAACCCTAAACATTTTTCACCTTCCTCGTACCCCCTGTAACGCCGGCATATCACCACCGTGCCTCCGCCGTGTTCCGCCGCCGGAAATCGCCTCACGGCGGCAGCCTGCCTTCGTTCCCGTCCAATTTAACACCCTTGAATCTTCTCCCCCTCCTCTTTCCATATCTAGCCTTAGCTTCCCTCAAATCCTCACCAAAAGCTTCGAATTTCAAATCAAAATTTCGGCCGAAATGCAAAGTCGTCCAAAACCCACCAAATTTACACCCTATACTCCCCTGACCTTCCTCATCCCCAATCCCTAACTAAAACACTTCAAACATCACTGATTCTCTTCGAATTTCAGATCAAAAGGAACCCCAAAACCCTAATTTTTAAAGACTTTGAAGATTCGTCGGATTTTGGACTATAATAGTCCTTAATCTTGTGTTTCTCATGGAAACACACGATTAAGGACAAATTTCAGTCCGGATTTTGCAAGGGTCATTCAAAACCAGTAAGTGTTCTAAATTCTTTGATTTTTTTTTAGTTTAATTCTGTTTAATCGTAGTTTGATTTTTCTTATTTTTGGTTTCTGTTGGATTAATTTTGATTTTTCTTAGTGTTTGATTTTCTTCTAATTGTCATAATTTGTCCGTTTTGTTAATCTAGTTGTGATTTAAAAGGGTAAGGTCAATCACGTTTTAAGTTTTAGTTCGAATCTCCATAGTTGTTTTCTCAATTTTTCTGATTTCTTTTCGTATAATTAGTAATTGTTTCCTTTAGCTTAATTCTGACTCTGTTAGTTGTTGATTGATCTTATGAGCTCTTTAAATTTAGTAAGTTTGTTTCACCATGATTAGTTGATCCCGTTTGATTTTCTATAATTTTTTTATTCCAGTTTAATTTTGATTAATTAGTATTGATTAGTTCAATTGTTAAGTTAGGATGATTGGATATAGCTGAATAACTTAGTTTAATTAACTGTAGTTGAATCTTAACTAAGGTAAATGGGTTTGGTTGGGTTAGTAATTCCAGGGTTAGTTAGGGGTAGTTTGGGCCTCTAAAATGGGTTAGTTTGTTGAGGCTCAGTAGTTTCATAATAAAAGTGAGGGTATTATAGGTATTCCAAAGGTAGAAAACAAAGCTAGAATATCCTAGGTCCTTCTAGAAGGGGGCCTTAGTGTAAGTTTCTGCATTCTTAATGCAGTAACTTGGGCAACAAGCCACAAAATTAGGGATTAATGACTGAATTCTGAAATAAAAAAAGGGGGGAAAATGAGTGAAAACCTCCAGAACATTCCTGCCCCTTCCTTGCCTATAAAAAGCAGGCCTAATGCCTTCATTTACAAGTTTGGAACACCTGAAAATTCCCCAGAAAGTCTAAAAATCTGAAAATTCCCCCAAAAGTTTCCACAAGTTTTGAAGATCTGAAAATTTGAATTTCAAATTAAAAAGAAAAACAAAAACTGAAATCTGAGAGTGTGAGAGTTCCCTTTAGGTCTTAAATCTTCTGAAAAACCAAAAACAACACAAAAAACTCCAAAAAAAAAACTATTCCATTGAAGTTCCTTACAAAAGTTTCGAATTCTAGCTCTTAATTCGAATTTCTAGCTTATCTAAGATCCAAAATGGCTTGAACTTCCTGGTTTGTTCAGTAATTGAGATTTAAAAGTTTCTGGAGTCATTTTCGAGTTGAATCTGGTCTATTCGAGTTGGTTATTTTGGCTGTTTATTGGTTGTGTTAATTGCTGGGTTTCGTTTGATATCAATCCTGGGATTTGAGATTAATTTTGAGCTACTGTTACCTGCCGTTTGCTGCTACTGATTTCTCCTTCTTTATTGTTGTAACTTCCAGGTACACTTCCTGAATCCGATGAAATGTAGATAACAAGTTGAAATATGAAATGAAGTTTGCCGCATGATTTTTATTGTAGATTTTGCTGTTTAATGTTTTATATTTCGAGTATTTTTCTTGATTTGGTTAATGTCCCCATTGTAAATAAATCTGAACTGTATTGGACTGTGGAACTATTGGACTTGTGATTGTTCATCTAATATTAGCCTAGTATAGCATAGTTTAATCACTTGTGTTAGTTTGATTTTTTTTTTTTAAAAATTTTTGGAGAATGTTATGAACTTGAAACTGATTGTGAGATCATAGATATTCATTTGTAACTAACAATTGGGCATTCGAACTATTATGAGAAGTTAGCAGAAACGATAGTCATAGTGTAGTTAATTCAGATTTAGCTATCATATCTATTTGAAAGTTAAATTCAGAATAAGCTGCTGGTTTGAAATTGAATCTAAAATGGACTGATCGCTCGTATTAGTGTAATATTAAACATACTTTGCAGTTTAAATAGTTCAGTTGTTCATCTACAGTGTGATTCACGCATAAAACCCTTAGAATGCATTAACTGAACTTGATTTGGCTTTTGAGATTTCATATTCAGTATGCTTAGTTAACTACATACAAATGAGTTGCATATGCATGTGATAATTGGATTCAAGGTTAGCATGTTTAAGTTCGAATGAATTCAAAACCCTTGATTTTTTCACAAAATCACTAAGCCCAGTTTGTAAATTAAAATTAGTAGTTTGGAACAAATAAAATCAGTCTTGGATGTGGGCCAAAACCTGGTAGCCTCTTACTTAAATGGGATTTGGGCCTAAAATTTGTTTGCCCAAGGGCCCAGCGCAAGACAGCTTCTCATAAAGCTGACAGTATTTTCATCTTCCTGGGCTAATCTTTAAGGCCCAAAAGTGCTGAAGGCTGGAATTTATGTTAAGATTGTAGGATTAAATTTGTAACATAGGTCTTGGGCCTTCCTAGTTAAGTAGCACCCTTGAATTAAGAGGTTTTCCTTTTGTTCAAGTGTGGACAGTCGTCGGNTAATTAGGCCCTTTTAGAAAAAAACAAAAAAAAAACAAATAGAAAAATCGTAGTTGCTTTAGGTTGGCCTTTAAATAAAAATGGGATGAGCCTCGCCAAACAAAACACATAAATTGCGGGTCCCTCATTAAATGTTCCTATTAAAATACTTAGAATTCGGGGCGTGCCGTTTAGCGAATTTCATGGCCCTCCGCAAAGCTAATAACTCGTTAGTCTTTTTAGGCGCGCTTTTAATAATTTTACCTTCTTAAATACGGGTGTGCATTTCATGCAACCTAAATCCAAATCCAAAAACGTTGAATAAGAATGTGTCGAGGATCCGGGTGCATTTCATGTGACGTGATCCGAAAACACGTTTTTTAACGACGTTCACTTTCTTAAAAATTAACTAAAAGCGGTAAATAATCTTAAAATCGCACTATAGGTTGGAACATGTAAAAAATATCAGATTTCTGCCACTTATAATAATTTAAGGGACCGTGCTAGAACCACGGGATCCGGGGGTGCCTAACACCTTCCCTCGGGTCAACAGAATTCCTTATTCAGAATTTCTGGTTCGCAGACTCCAATTGGGAAGTCAAAATTTTCCTCGATTTGGGATTCAAGTTAAACCGGTGACTTGGGACACCAAAAGCCAATCCTATCCCAAGTGGCGACTCTAAGAATAAATAAATAATCCCATTTCGAATAATGTCACTTTAAATGGAAAAACTCCCTTCTACATTATCCTTCGGAATAGGTGTGTAAAAAAGGAGGTGTGATAGCTCTGGCGACTCTGCTGGGGACACGAACCCAGAATTTCGATTCAGGGTTCAAGAATTCGAGCTTAGTGTAATTGTTATATTTGGCTTTATCTGATTTTTCTACATGTTCCATGCTATATGTGCTAAATGTTTTACCGCTTTATTATTTGTTGAATTGTATATAAACTGTTACGAAGCCCTTCCTCTTTCTGAGTCTTCTACATCATGGAGAAGGGTGCACTTCGTGTAGCTTCTCTTCTGTTTAGAGTCTTTCCCTATTCAGAACGAGGTTTGGATAAGTTGCTAAGCCGGCGGAGCTTCTGCATCCCCAGTACGCTGCCTCCCCCTCGGCTCGAGTTGTCCGCTCGGGTAAACCAGGTCTAGACCAATAAACCTAGGGTTAAACCTAGAAGAACAAAACCTCATGCCGGATCCCTAGTAGGACGTCTGTTTGCATCATGTGCATTTGACTTAGGGGACTCAACACAGGGGTTGGGTCCGTCTAGGACAGGTGACCTGAAATAAAATGACCATCCTGATGCATCTTACGTGCTACTTGCACATTTATTTGCTCGGCTTTGCATGTTGACCGGCTTGTCTAAATAGGTGAAAATTGAGAAAAATAGCAGCGTTAGGACTAAGTGAGGGCAACCATTTGTTTTGAAAAACCCAATGCCCAAATAGTACCGAAATGCTGTCGGATTTTTGAAAAATAAAAAAAAGAGAAAAGAGAAAAATATTTGGAAAAATAGAAAAAAATTATTGTTCAAAATATTTTTGATTTTGGCAAATCTGCCCGAACTACGCTGGTTTGATTCTCACCGGATGTGAGATACGTAGGCAACCCTCATCGGGTCCAACCACCCTTTTGCAAAAATAGCCAAAAATGTCAAAATTTTAATTTTTGTCAAAAATAAGTCAGGTGATGCCATTCTTGTTTTAAAACAAGCCGAATGTCCCCAAAAAGGACGCCGGAAGGCTGTTTTTGCAAGAACAGCCACCTTGAGTCATTTTAAATGATTTGCGGATACAGCCTTAAAATCTTCCTTCCAGAAGTGCTGAAAGGCCATATTTGCAAACCCAAGTCCTTGTTTTCTAAATAAAGAATTTTTTGCAAAAATAGCCATTTTCCTTTGTTAGGTCAAAATAAGTCATTAAACCCCTTTAAATAAATGTGCAGGATGAATCCAAGTAACATTGAAACCTTCTCAGTCCTGAGTGAGATCCCTTTAAAGCTCCATATGTGGTGGAATGATTTGGGGAAAGGTAGCAGAGAAACTGTGATCAAGGTTTTGGGTGGTCTCGTCGATTTGTTGAACATCAAACCAAGAAAGGATATTATTGAGGCATTGATACCATTCTGGGACCCAACTCTTAACGTATTCCGGTTCTCGGATTTCGAGCTTACACCCACACTAGAGGAGATTGCGGGATATGCGGGTCTCAACGGAAACCTCAGGAGTAGATACCCATTGACTTCGAGACCGGTAACCCTTCACAGATTCTTGGACCTGTTGAGCATCAGTCGGGACATTCAAGATCCGCATCTAGCAGAAGGGTGTTGCACACTGCATTTCTTGTATCACCGATATGGCAACCCGAAAGGTTTTGAAGAACCCAACACCGGTTTGACACATGCCGGGAACAAAGATAAATGGGAAGCCCGAAGGGGATTAGCATTCATGGTAGCTTTTCTGGGGGTTGTGGTTTGTCCAAGAAAAGACGGTCACATAGACCTCGGCCTTGTAGGATGTTGGACGTGGCCATAAAGAAGCCTACTAGCACAGTGGTTCCCTTGATTGTGGCGGAAATACACCGAGCTTTGACCATGTGCCGAGAAGGTGTGAAATTCTTTCAGGGTTGTAATCTACTACTACAGCTATGGATACAGGAGCACCTTTGTCATCGCACGGGGTACATGAACTATGGTTTAACCGGATTAAGTTGTGTTGCGGAATTCGGAACCAGGGTAACAGGCATTGAGTTCCCCGAGGGCACTGAGGCTTGGTCGTCATGCTTGAGATCTTTGACTGCGGATAAAGTTGAATGGGCTTTTGGATGGCTTCCTGCTACTGAGATTGTGTACACATCGGCAGAAGTACCTTATATTCTTTTATTGGGCGTTCGAAGCATCCAACCTTATGTTCCCTACCGAGTCCTGAGGCAGCTAGGAAGATTCCAAACTGTTCACAATGATGAGGAGATGAGCGGACAAATCATTGAGTTAGGCCCGAAAGCTGCATTCCCGGAAGGAAAGATCAAACAAATATGGAATGAGTGCAGGTACCTTGAGCCTAAGACTATAGTGCAGGACCGAGCCAGAGGCGAGGTAGATCCCAAATACTTGGTCTGGTTTGGCAAAAGATTTCAAATTCCTGAGAGACCCGCCAAAAGGCCACATGTACAACAATTCACTAACGAGGCCCAAGTGCAATGGGATTGGTTAGCCAAAGAAAAGGAGTACAGGGCCCGAATAGGAGCATTGGAAAAACAGGTTCAGGATCTCCGGTTTGAAAACAGCTTGCAAGCCGCAGCCGATGAAGGTGATAAAAAGAAATTGGCCCAGGAGAATGAAGCTCTCAAGGCCCAAATTCAACAAATGAAAATAGATGCCAGGAATCAAGAAAGAAGTCTATCCGACGAGAGATTGATAAAAGGATTAAAGAAGCAAGTCTTGGACTGTCGGAAAGAATTGGAGAAATCCGAGGGGAACATGGCAAGACTTCGAGCACAATGGGCAAAGAAGACTGAGGAAAGAGCCCAGTTTGTACAACAAATGAAGAGAAACTACGAGGGAACCATTGTTAACATGAAAAGAAAAATGAATACTCTTGAAGAAAAGGCAGCTCGGCGGGACAAAGAATTTCAGGCCGAGAGGGAACAATGCTATGGGTTAATCGCCGAGATGGAAAAGGAAATAATATTGTTACAAGACCTTCACTTCCAGGATTCTCAGGTGCTAGAGGCTCGTACCCAACAGATAAGTCGACTACTCCAAGAAAAGGGCCAAATCAGGGAAAGAATCAGAAGCATTGCAAACTATATTGTTATGAAGTGTCAGGCCAGTGAACGGATGGGTCGTACCTTTTTCTTTTCTTCAGTGATGATATTTGTTCGACAGGTCATGAATGATTTGGAGCAGTTGCAAAGGGGTCTTGCACGCAGGCCAGCGGTGATGCCGAATGACGCCCCGCGAGCCCCAGGATTTGAAGCCCTGATGTATTCCTAGTTAATCGAGTCTGTATTTTTGTTTTTGAGTCTGTTTTTGTAATTTCCTTTTTTTTCAAGCAAAAGAAAAAAAAACAACAAATAGTCTAGTAGCTTTTGTAATCGCAGTTGTTAATAATGAAAAATTGAAAATTCCCAAAAATTGTTTCCTTATATTTGCATTTATTTGCAAGAACTACGCTTGGTCTGATTCATGCGGGGTCATGATACGTAGGCAATCTCCATAGGATTCGACCGTAACCCTAAGAAAAAAGAGAAAAAAAGAGAAGGAAAGTACGAAGGAAGGAAATAAAAGAAAAACAAGAGAGAAAGAAACGCAGAAAGAGAAAATAAGGAATCGAGAGAAAAACCATGGCAAAAGAAAAAGGAAAAGCAGGAGATGAAGAACAGAGGGAAAAGAAAAATGAGAGAAAAATAGAAAGAGAAAGAAAAGCAAGAAAAACAAAGAGTGGAAATCAGAAGAAGCCGGGATGACGCATGCAACCAGTGCAAACATGTAGACATCCGTTTAACTGTATAGGTGCATCACACTCCAATATGCGATTACCTATCTATTACTTGTCTCAAACTAACCATGTGTTGCTGTCATTCCAGCCTAGCTATTAGAAATGGTGGTTGGTTGTGCTAAGCTGGCATCGCATCAATACTTTACCAGATCGAAAGGAAGTATAGAAATGTCTACAGAAATGACTTTGCCCGCAGTTCCCATCTCTGAGGACAGCCCCATCTCGGGGATCCCGACATCTGAGTCTGTCACAGCGGAAGAGAACCGGATACTACGTCTCCGACTCATGGAGATGTGGGACGCCTGGACCAATGGAAGGGAGCCTCCAAGCGCCATCCCTGGATTTCCTGAACTATTCCCTAGATCCGGGGGTACCTCCAATATCCCCATCAGTCACCCTCATACTCCGTTGGGACAACCTACCATGACCGCTCACTTCGTCGGAACACCTTCTGAGGTCCGCCCCCAGGTGTTCCCAGTAGAAGCAGCTCCTAACATTTTCATGGCCCCACCATGCTCTGCTACAACACAACCTTCACTGCCAAGGCCCGCCTTTGATCCCTCAGCCTTCACCTTCCAAAACCCTGTCTTTCCAGTGGATCCTCCTCAATATCCCACATATAATTACTCTCAGCCACCACCATTTGAGCTTACGCCAGGACAAGATCAAACTCCCAAAGCTCCTGAACAAGATGAGATGGCGAAAAGAATGAGAAGCCTTGAACAAAGTTTAAAGAATATGCAAGGTTTGAGTGGGCAAAAAAGTGTTTCTTATACAGATCTATGCATGTTCCCTCATGTGCACCTGCCCATGGGATTTAAAACGCCAAAGTTCGAAAAGTATGATGGGCACGACGATCCCATTGCTCACTTGAAAAAGTATTGTAATCAGTTGCACGGAGCCGGCGGAAAAGAAGAGTTGTTGATGGCATACTTCGGAGAAAGCTTAGTGGGGATTGCCTCAGAATGGTATATGGACCAAGATGTCTCACGATGGCACATTTGGGACGATCTTGCCAGAGATTTTGCAAGGCAGTTTCAATACAACATAGACATCGCGCCAGACAGGAACTCCTTGATGAATTTAAAGAAAAAGCCCTCAGAAAGTTTCCGCGAGTATGCAATTAAGTGGCATGAACAGGCGTCAAGAGTGAAGCCTCCGATGGATGAGGTAGAGATGGTCACTGTTTTCCTTCAAGCCCAGGAAGCACACTACTTTCAGAATATGATGTCAGCCATGGGCAAGCCTTTCGCAGAGGCAATTAAAATCGGAGAAATGGTAGAAAATGGTTTAAAAACGGGCAGAATTTTGAGCCAGTCGGCCATAAGAGCAACCTCCCAAGCTATCCAAGGCGGGTCTGGAGGAATGGCCAAAGGCAAAAAGAAAGAAGAAACAGTTATGGCAGCATCGGGAGGAAGAAGATATCGGGCTCCAAGACCTGTATTCTCTGAAAGAACCCCTCGACATTACTATCTCACACTGATATGACTTATGCTCTCCCACCTTATGCGGTCATGAATGCTCAACCTTTCGGCCGACCGCAACCACAAGCTAACCGAAACCAACCTCCATTCCAAATAAACCAGCCTCCTCACCAGAACCACTATAATTCTCGACCTCCACAGAATAACTTCCGTCCTCGGGAACCACTCAGAAGACCAAACTTTACACCAATTGGTGAACCCTACTCCAGTTTGTTCCCGAAGCTGGTTCAAATGAATTTGTTGCAACCCATACCCCAAAACAGGCAAAACCCGGAATCACCATCTTATCAGCGGGGCGTCTATTGTGCTTATCACTCAGGAGCTGAGGGGCATGCTACAGACAACTGTTGGACATTGAAAAAAGCCGTGGAAGACTTGATAGAACAGGGAAAAATAGTGCTGAGAGACGAAGAAGCCCCGAATGTGACCAACAATCCATTGCCCGCTCATAATAACGGGCCGATAATCGGGATGATTTATGAAGACAAGGAGTTTGATCCGGCCTTGAAAGCCATAATTGCCATTGCCGACGCAGAAAAGAAACCCAGCATACCCTCGAAGCAAGAGAAAGGGGAGAAAAAGAATAAAAGTGTCAAAACTGAGCTTGAGGAGAAACCTGAAACAAAAGCAGAGAAGGAACCTCCTAAGAATGGGATTCTCTATGTTCCGCGAGGATGCCAAGAAGTACCCCTAGTTGTCAGGTGCTCCAAGGAAGTTTGAAGTAAAAAGGGGGACGCAAATGTATGTGCCAAAAGGAGCTTATGTGGTACGGGGGACAATTAAGCCGCCTCGGCTGAATGAGCCAGTGGTTATTGGACGCGTACCACAGAAGCCAATGACAGACCCCTCTGCGGTGCCATGGAACTATCAGCAAACAATGGTTACATACAAGGGCAAAGAAATTTCGGGAGAACTTCCAGGGAAAACCTCTGTTGAGAAATATTCAAATGTACAGGAGGTAAACAATGCCACACGAAAGCGCTTTCCGTCCAAGAAGCCAGTAAGTGCTAAGGAAGCAGAAGCCTTCTTCCAGAAAATGAAGATGCCTGATTATGAAACAGTGGATAAATTGAGGAAATATCCTGAACAAGTGTCCCTGCTATCATTGGTAACGAAATCCTCCGAACATCAGAAGATCTTAATGAAAACTCTGAATGAGGCGTATGTGCCAATTGAAATTTCAGTTGAACAGCTCGAAAGGATGGCAGAAAGGTTCTTCGCCGTCAACCAACTCTCTCTTAGTAAAAATGATTTGCCTCCAGAGGGAGCGGCCCACAACAAAGCCTTGCATCTGACTGTCAAGTGTGAAGGTTACTATGTCAAGCGAGTCATGGTGGATGGAGGCTCAGGGGTTGACATCTGCCCACTCTCCACATTGCAAAGAATGGAAATTGAGACGGGACAGATTCGTCCTAATAATGTTTGTGTAAGAGCTTTTGATGGCATTAAGAGGGATACCATCGGTGAAATTGATTTGATATTAACCATAGGTCCGGTGGAATTCGAAGTAACCTTCCAGGTGTTGGACATGGATACATCTTACAATTTTCTTCTGGGAAGGCCCTGGATCCATGCTACAGGAGCTGTGCCCTCTACCCTCCACCAAATGGTGAAATTTGAGTATGAAGATCAGGAGATCGTGGTCCACGGAGAAGACGAGCAGTCCATCTATCGTGACCCGTCTATCTCATGCTTGGAGGCGAGGGAAGGAAGTGAGCATATTGTTTATCAAGCCTTCGAAATTGTGGTGGCTGACCAGTATGAGGAGGGAAATCTGTGTCCCCAGCCTTTCCTGTCTAATGCTTCAATCATGGTGGCCAAAGAAATGATTAGACGTGGTTTCAAACCAGGAAAAGGATTGGGAAAAGCTTTACAAGGAATATCCGAGCCGGTAACTCTACCCACAGCAGAAAAATTCTTCGGGATAGGCTTCCACCCTACCCCAGATGATGAGAAATGGGCCGAGGAAAGGAAGAAGGAAGGATGGGTCCTGCCACAACCATTGCCACATCTTTATGATACTTTTGCCAAGCCTAAGTATGGCGAAGAAGAAGACGACGAAGTGTTCACGGCTGAGGAAATCGAAGATATCTGTGGAGCTATGAGACAAATGCTTTATGAAACTAACATGGTTCAGCCAGGGGAAGGGACTAGCACCGCTGAGGTGCTCTACATAGGACCAGATGCTAAACTCCAAAACTGGAAGGCTACGCCATTCCCGATCAGGCAGGAGTCCCGGTAGACTAGCCCTGTCACCTTTTCTGCATCCCGAGTTATTTCAGGGTGTAACTCGGATGTTTCTTTTAGTTTCTTGTCTTTTTAAATTTCTGCATGTAAACCCTGTTATCTTTCCAAATTCCAAGAAATGAAATCAATATTTCATCGTCCATTTTTCTCTTTATTCTTTCTAATTTTTGTTATTTTTCCCTTTTTATTTCTCTTTGAAATTCTAATAATGCGGCTTTAAATAACATGACATGCTTTCGGACTTCATGCCCAGACTCAAACACGCTGTCTAATTGTGAAATAATGAATCAAGAACCGGAATATGATGAAGAAGAGGCTTTTAGGGAAATAAACTGAGAATTGGAACAATTTGAGAACAAACCTAAGCCAAATCTGAATGACACTGAACCGGTTAATTTGGGAACAGCCGAAGAAATAAGGGAAACCAAAATAAGCATTCACACAGATGAGAAAACTCGAGATGCAATAATCCAACTCTTGTTTGAGTTTAAAGATGTGTTTGCTTGGTCGTATGATGACATGCCAGGACTGAGTGTGGATCTAGTGGTGCACAAATTGCCAATTTACCCCGATTGTCCTCCAGTACAGCAAAAGCAAAGAAAGTTTAAGACTGATATTAGTGATAAGATCAAAGAAGAAATCACAAAACAGCTGAAGACGGGGGTAATCCGAGTGGTCCAATATACCACATGGCTGGCCAACGTAGTTCCAGTACCAAAGAAAGATGGGAAAACCCGGGTGTGTGTGGACTACCGAGATTTGAATAGGGCAAGTCCCAAAGATAATTTCCCTTTGCCTAACATCCACATCCTTGTTGATAACTGCGCCAAACATGAGATACAGTCCTTCGTGGACTGTTACGCAGGATATCACCAGGTGTTGATGGATGAAGAAGATGCCGAGAAGACAGCTTTTACCACACCTTGGGGTACATACTGTTACAGAGTCATGCCGTTCGGTCTGAAGAATGCTGGGGCAACCTACATGAGAGCCATGACCACCATTTTCCATAACATGATGCATCAGGAGATAGAGGTATATGTTGATGACGTGATCATCAAATCCCGAACTCAGGATGATCACGTTTGAGACTTGAGAAAATTCTTCGAGCGGTTGCGCAAGTATGATTTGAAGCTGAACCCAGCCAAGTGTGCATTCGGAGTCCCTTCAAGAAAGCTCTTGGGTTTCATAGTTAGCAGGAGAGGTATCGAGTTAGACCCAACAAGGATAAAGTCTATCCGGGACTTGCCTCCTCCGAGAACCAAGAAAGATGTGATGAGCCTGTTGGGCAGATTAAACTACATCAGCCGGTTCATTGCTCAATTGACTTCCACCTATGAGCCCATATTCAAGTTGTTAAAGAAAGATGCAGCAGTCAAGTGGACGGATGAATGTCAAGAAGCCTTCGACAAGATCAAAGAATACCTGTCAAATCCGTCGGTCTTGGTCCCACCGGAGCCGGGGAGACCTCTTTTCTTGTATCTGACAGTCCTAGAAAATTCTTTTGGCTGTGTTCTTGGGCAGCATGATATAACCGGCAAGAAAGAGCAGGCAATTTACTATCTGAGCAAGAAGTTCACCAGCTACGAGGCCAAATATACTTTGTTCGAGAGAACATGCTGTGCTCTGACGTGGGTCGCTCAAAAGTTGAGACACTATCTTCAAGCCCACACTACCTATCTCATAACCAGGTTGGATCCTTTGAAGTACATTTTCCAGAAACCGATGCCCACTGGGAGATTGGCAAAATGGCAAATCTTGCTCACCGAATTTGACATAGTCTATGTCACTCGCACGGCAATGAAAGCCCGGGCGTTGGCAGATCATTTGGCTGAAAACCCGATTGACGTGGAATACCAACCATTGAGCACATATTTCCCAGATGAGGAGGTAAATTTGGTAGAAGCCATCTCTGAGGACACTCGTGCCTGGAAAATGTTCTTTGACGGAGCAGTAAATGCAAGAGGTGTAGGCATTGGGGCAATCTTGATATCACCTAATGGTCACCACTACCCAGCTACAGCTAGGCTCCGATTCTTCTGCACAAACAATACAGCTGAGTATGAAGCCTGCATCATGGGCATAAATATGGCAATTGACCAAGATGCTGAAGATTTATTGATCATGGGGGATTCCGACTTGATTATCCGGCAAGCCCAGGGAGAGTGGGAGACTCGAGATGTTAAACTCATTCCCAATCCGTAACATGTGGAAGATCTCACCAAACGCTTCAAGTCGATAGAGTTCAGGTATATCCCTCGGTGTCACAATGAACTAGCCGATGCACTCGCCACTCTAGCTTCAATGCTGCCTTACCCAGGCAATGCCCATATTGATCCTCTGGAGATTGAAATCAAAGAAAAGCACGGGTATTGTAATGCGGTCGAGGCGGAACCTAGCATTCAACCCTGGTATCACGATATCAAAAGATTTCTGAAAACACAAGAATACCCCGGGCAAGCCACTAGAGATCAAAAGAGAACCATTAGACGGCATGCGAGTGGTTTCTTCTTAAGCGGTGATGTCTTGTACAAAAGGACCCCGGACCTCAATTTGCTAAGATGTGTTGATGCCGAGGAAGCCGGAAGAATTATGCATGAAGTACATGCGGGAGTATGCGGGCCTCATATGAATGGTTATGTGCTGGCAAAGAAAATTCTGCGAGCGGGGTATTACTGGATAACCATGGAAAAGGATTGCTTCAGCTTTGTTTGGAAATGCCATCAATGTCAGGTGCACGGTGATTTGATTCATGCACCTCTAACAGAGCTTCATCCGATGTCAGCACCTTGGCCATTTGTTGCTTGGGGTATGGATGTCATTGGGCCGATCGAGCCAAAAGCTTCGAATGCATAGATTCATATTGGTTGCAATTGATTACTTCACCAAATGGGTTGAGGCCATCACTCTCAAGTCGGTCACCAAGAAAGCTGTGGTAGATTTTGTGCACTCCAATCTCATTTGCCGCTTTGGCATTCCTGCAACTATCATTACCGATAATGCTGCAAACTTGAACAGTCGTCTGATGGAAGAGGTATGTGAACAATTCAAGATAACACATAGAAACTCTACTCCTTATCGGCCAAAAGCCAATGGTGCCGTTGAAGCAACAAATAAGAACATCAAGAAGATTTTGAGAAAGATAATCCAAAGCTCCAGGCAATGGCATGAAAAGCTGCCTTTTGCATTACTCAGGTATCGTACCACAGTGCGTACATCAATCGAAGCGACCCCGTACTTGTTGGTTTACGGAACTGAAGCAGTCATACCCGCAGAAGTAGAAATCCCTTCGCTTCGCATAATTGTTGAAGCGGAAATTGAGGACAGTGAGTGGGTTAAAACCCGGCTAGAGCAGTTGTCATTAATTAATGAAAAACGGATGGCCGCAGTTTGTCACGGGCAGTTGTACCAACAAAGAATGGCCCGCGCCTATAACAAGAAAGTGCGTCCCAGGAATTTTGAAGTGGGACAGCTCGTGCTCAAACGTATTCTCCCTCATCACCAGGAAGCAAAAGGAAAGTTTGCTCCTAATTGGAAAGGTCCATACGTAATCCAAAAGATACTGCCAAGAGGAGCATTGTATTTGGGAGACATTGAAGGAAATGACCCTGAAACAGCAGTCAATGCAGATGCAGTCAAAAGGTACTATGTCTAGGCTCTCTACGGTGTTGGTTTTTGTGCAATTGAGATGACGAAGGCTTTTTCTTCTCGCTATCCAAACACTATCAACCCTTCGCAAACCCATTTGAGCCGGTTACTCTTCTTTGGCTACCCTCTTTGGAACCCAGAAGTATTATCGAAAAACAAAAAAAAAAGGAAAATATGATGAAAAAGAAAAGAAAAAGAAAAAGAAAAAGAAAAAGAAAAAGAAAAAGAAAAGAAAAGAAAAACAAAACAAAAAACAAAAACAAAAACAAAAATTTGTTTCCTTGAACTACGTCTGACTTGATTCCGAAAGGATACGTAGGCAGCCTCTCTCTGGGGTTCAGTCACACCAAAACAAAAATCCCAATTCCCCAAAAATGAAACTGGGGCAGATGAGATAATGGCTCGTCAATGAGCCCACCAAAATGGTTCCAAAGTTGTAAATTCCATCCAAGATTCTTTTTACCCAAAAACCTTGTCCAAGTCCTTCCGATCAATTGACAAAGGCGTGGGAATTGAAAACATCATTGTTGGAATCTGATGCAATCAAATTGAGAGAAATAAAATGAGAGAGTCTTATCGGTGAAAACCTACGGGCACCATAAGGCGACGGTGAGTAGAGAAACTGAAAATGAGAGAGTCCGCTTAGTGAAAAATCGCAAAGAGCACTATCGGGCGACGGTGAGAAGAGAAATGAGAGAGGTCGATTGGCGAAAACCCGCAAAGGGCGATGTCGGCCGACAAGAAGACATCTCACCACTAAAAGAGTCCTAGCAAGGTTCCCTGGTTTTGAAATAAGGATCAATGGGTTCACGAGAAACTGGAAAGTTTGTGTGGGTCGGGCGTCCAGTCCAAGAAGCATGTCATGTCATTTGAAGCCAGCATGCACCCCAGATAAGTCCTTCTTTTCCCCCGAAAGGAACGCTTNAAAAGTTCCCTGGTTTTGAAATGCGGATCAATGGGTTCACGAGAAGTTGGAAAGTTTGTGTGGGTCGGGCGTCCAGTCCAAGAACCATGTCGTGTTCATTTAAAGCCAGCATGCATCTCAGATAAGTCCTTCTTCTTCCCTGAAAGGGACACTGCTCTTTGAACTCATCTATTTGCCTGTTGTATACTTCTTTCTTGAATCCCTTTCGGTTTAACTCTAATTCCGTGACTATTACAAAGAAAGGTGGAAGGTTTGGTTCTATGGGGCTCCGCCTGGCAAGAGTCAAAAAAATGCCCTGCCTCAGCGAGTGCGTCAGTCCAATCCCGACTGACCATGGTGGTTGATGCTTCAAAGCAAATACAGTGGAAAGGAAAGAACGTCAAAAACAAAGGTCTTAAGAGTTGGAAAAAGTGAAAGGGCCAGAGCCTACACGGGCGAGCCATCATGAAGTTCTAAAAGTTGAATCCTGTCGGTTTGAAAAGAGATTCACCCTCAAGGCAAACGAGCAGCAAAGTTCTCAACGGAAATGGGGCCAGGATCAAGCAATTGGGATGATCAAGGCCACAAAACCAACCACCGTTTCAAACTAATAAATTATTCTTTGTTGGAAACAGGTCTTATTCAGAGCAACCGTGCAAGAAGCAGGTGCAACCCAAAAGAAATGAAATGCGCAACCGCTGAAACAGCTCTGCAGCAGGAAAACGACCAAAAAGGAAGTCCCCCCCCCCCCAAATTCTTTCATGCGTTTTGCTAAATAAAAAGGAAAACATGTAAAGAGGAAAACAAAAGAAAAAGAAAGAAGAAAAGAAATAAAAATAAAAATCCCAAAAGAAAAACAAATCATGATACCATAGGATCCCATTCCTTAAATATCCCGGCCAAAAATCGAGGATATCCCTGGCATAACCCAGGGAGCTTTTTCTTTCCAAATCCCGGCCAAAAACCCGAGGATCTCCCTAGCATAACCCAAGGAGCTTTTTCCTTCCAAATCCCGGCCAAAAAACTGATGATCTCCCTGGCATAACCCAAAGAGCCTTTTCTTTCCAAATCCCGGCAAAACCGAGGATCTTTTTTCTTGTCGTCCCGGCATAACCCGAGACCCTTTTTTCTTTTTCCGGCATATCCCGGTCATTTTCCAGCATAACCTGGATTCATTCACAAGAATACACAATCCTAATTTGACTGCTTAGATATATGTCACAACTAACTCACGAAATTTTCCTAGTGAAAACTGGGGCAGAAAATTTCGTTCGTTTGTTTGTTTTGATATCTTAAAGCAGGTTGACCTCAAAACATATGGTGCGAGATGACCAATGGATTGAGTTTCGTTCCAGAATAAAGAAAGGAAGAAAAGAACAAAAAGAAATGGACTCAAATGTGAATCAAACAAGGATGCGGATTGCTCGAAAGCTGATAGAAGTCACAAGCTCCGTTGATCCTGTTTTGACCCAACGCTGCATGAAGAAGTAAACACCTACAACCTGTGAGCATCAAGATTCAGATCGAAGTCTACAGCAACATCAGCTAAGACTCAAGATCAAGTTTCAAGAGAATTATACATAGGAATCTTGTAACTCATAGTTGATAGGCATAGCTAGCTTAGCTTTGATTTTCCTTTTGGTGTAATAAGGAGGTCAGCAAGCAGTAGCAGCAGCAACAGCAGTGAAATTCACAGCTCCTGGTAGTCCCAGCTACCAGACCTTCCAGAACTATACTGACCTGATTCCTTTATAGCCAAGGATATGTAGGCAACCTTTGAAGCAGGGTTCGGTCAGACGGTTTTCAAAATGCTTCTCATGGAGTGCTGAGCAGGCAAAAATCCTTCAGGGTGCTCATTTATCTTTGCCCGAAAACCCTTCGTGTCTTCGAGCAAAGAGGGGCAGCTGTGAGCACGTGATTTTTGCCACGTTTAAACTGCTCCTACAAAATTCCTTAGAATTAGGATTTTTCTTTATTATTTGAATTTTTAGGAATTAATTCCATGATTCTGTGTCTTGTTTGCATTTTTGTGTGCACTTTACTTGATATAATTCCAAAAATACAAAATAGTATGCATTTTAATATTACAAAAATAAGGAAAATAACTAAAATGGTTCTTGGCTTTTTCACTTTCAATTTTAGAATTTGCCTTAAGTTTTCCTTTAAATTAGAAATTAGTTAATTTTGGAATTTTAATTAGTATAATTTTTTAGTCAATTTGGGCCTTTTTATTTTACAAAATTGGAAAATAATTAAAATAAAAAAAAGGGTAAGTAAAAGAAAAGAAAATAAATAAAAGAATTAAAAGAAAAGCCTAGTAATAATAAACACCCAATTTTGGGCCAGCCCAAACAAATCCACCCCCCAAATCCCCAAAACCCGTCTGATGGTCCAGCCCAAATACCCTGTACCCGGTCCAGCCCCCCTTTATAACAAAACGACGCCGTTTTGGCGTCAAATAATCTTGACCGTCCATTTCTCATCATCCAACGGTCCTCATTCGTTCAAGGCTTTTAATTAAATATGTCCGAAAACTCTTCATTAACCCTAAACATTTTTCACCTTCCTCGTACCCCCTGTAACGCCGGCATATCACCACCGTGCCTCCGCCGTGTTCCGCCGGCGGAAATCGCCTCACGGCAGCGGCCGGCCTCCGTTCCCGTCCAAATTAACACCCTTGAATCTTCTCCCCCTCCTCTTTCCATATCTAGCCTTAGCTTCCCTCAAATCCTCACCAAAAGCTTCGAATTTCAAATCAAAATTTTGGCCGAAATGCAAAGTCGTCCAAACCCCACCAAATTTACACCCTATACTCCCCTGACCTTCCTCATCCCCAATCCCTAACTAAAATACTTCAAACATCACTGATTCTCTTCAAATTTCAGATCGAAAGGAACCCCAAAACCCTAATTTTTAAAGACTTTGAAGATTCGTCGGATTTTGGACTGTAATAGTCCTTAATCTTGTGTTTCCTTAATCTTGTGTTGCAAGGGTCATTCAAAACCAGTAAGTGTTCTAAATTCTTTGATTTTTTTAGTTTAGTTGTAATTTGATTTTTCTTATTTTTGGTTTCCGTTGGATTAATTTTTAGTTGTTTTCTTAATTTTTCTGATTTCTTTTCGTATAATTAGTAATTGTTTCCTTTAGCTTAATTCTGACTCTGTTAGTTGTTGATTGATTTTATGAGCTCTTTAAATTTAGTAAGTTTGTTTCAGCATGATTAGTTGAACCCGTTTGATCTTCTATAATTCTTTTATTCCAGTTTAATCTTGATTAGTTCAATTGTTAAGTTAGGATGATTGGATATAGCTGAATAACTTAGTTTAATTAACTGTAGTTGAATCTTAACTAAGGTAAAGGGGTTTGGTTGGGTTAGTAATTTCAGGGTTAGTTAGGGGTAGTTTGGGCCTCTAAAATGGGTTAGTTTGTTAAGGCTCAGTAATTTCATAATAAAAGTGAGGGTATTATAGGTATTCCAAAGGTAGAAAACAAAGCTAGAATATCCTAGGTCCTTCTAGAAGGGGGCCTTAGTGTAAGTTTCTGCATTCTTAATGTAGTAACTTGGGCAACAAGCCACAAATTTAGGGATTAATGACTGAATTTTGAAATAAAAAAGGGGGAAAAATGAGTGAAAACCTCAAGAACATTCCTGCCCCTTTCTTGCCTATAAAAAGCAGGCCTAATGCCTTCATTTACAAGTTGGACACCCCCTGAAAATTCCCCCAAACTCTCCAGCTCCTAATTTTCCCCCTCAAAATCCTGTTCTTCAGGTCTGAATTTAAAATTTGAATTTCAAAATCTCAAGAGGTTCAAATCTGAAGTCATATAGTTCTAGAAACCTTCTTTAGATCTTAATTTTTGCAAAAAATCAAAAAAAAAATAAATACAAATACAGTAGAAAATCCAAAAATATACTATTACATTGAAGTTTCAGCTGGTTACTTTGAATTGCTAGTGTTCTGGACTCAATTGCAAGTCATTTGGGGTCTTATTCAAGTTATTTTGGGTGCTCCTAATTGCTAAAGGTTTTCTGGGGTTGCTAGATTCAATTTCAAGTAGATTTGGGTCATTCAAGTTTGTTTGGTTGAGTGTTGGTGTTGTGCTTCCATAGACTAGTTTTGCTATTGTTTCCTGGGCATTTGGAAGTCATTTCTAGCTGTTGCTTGCTCGTTTGACTGCTACTGATCCTTTCCTTCTATCTCCTAGTATTTCCAGGTACATATCCTGCCTCTAAAGCAAATATTGACTGTCCAGTAGCTCGATGAAATAGGAGTGCAGCCTGATTGTTGTTATGAGTCCTGTTGTGATCAATAAATGTTTGAACCAGCCTTTTGTTTCATTTTATAAACTGAATTATTTGGATTACTGAGTTTTGATGTAAATGGACTGTTAAAACGGTACTCTATAACCAGTTTGTGTTTTATTTTGTATAAGTTCCACCAGTTAGACATAGATCTAGTATAATTCAGGTCATGTAGAGTTTGATTGATAATGAATTAGGGCAATGTTGAAACAGATGAATGATTAAACGTGATGATAGCTGTAATATAGCGAATGTTAGTCGAATCGTGAGATTAATTCCAGGTTCAGCTTTAGATTGCTTCAGGTTTATACATATGTTGTTAATATGAGTAAAATCTCGTGTAATATAGGAATTTTATACGAGTGATTCTGGAGTTTACATTTAGCCTAGTTCCTATTTCCATTTCAGTTAAATGAGCATCGAAATATGAGCAAAATCTGCAATTCAATGTGTTCAATTATCTGCTTATTCAAATATTGGTAGAACTTGGTTAATACAACACAAAATTTTTGTTAATGGTTATTGGACCAAATTGAACCCTGCCCAGCGATCTCCCCTTTGCAAATTTTATTAATGGCTTGGGCCTTATTGGCACTAAGGCCTGGCCCAGCGATTTTCCCTTTGCACTGAATGAGCCTGTGCTGAGGCCCAGAGCTGATAGTAGCTCAGTAATAAAAAACAGCTTCACATATCGAACCTGGGCCAAACCTTTAAGGCCCAATAGATGCTGGAAATTTCAAATTACAAGGCCCAAAATTGTTAGAAGTTAAAAACCCTTTAAAAATTTATATTAGGAATATGGGAATTGATTTGCATTATGAATTTAGGTTTTCGAGTTAGGTAGCGGGTTCAAATTAAGAGGGTCCCCCTTTTGTTTGAATTCGAACTTGAACTCGAGGCCCGAATTTATAAATGCAAATTAATTAGGCCCTTTTAGAAAACAAAAAAAAACAAATAGAAAAATCGTAGTTGCTTTAGGTTGGCCTTTAAATAAAAATGGGATGAGCCTCGCCAAACAAAACACATAAATTGCGGGGCCCTCATTAAATGTTCCTATTAAAATACTTAGAATTCGGGGCGTGCCGTTTAGCGAATTTCACGGCCCTCCGCAAAGCTAATAACTCGTTAGTCTTTTTAGGCGCGCTTTTAATAATTTTACCTTCTTAAATACGGGTGTGCATTTCATGCAACCCAAATCCAAATACAAAAACGTTGAATAAGAATGTGTCGAGGATCCGGGTGCATTTCATGTGTCGTGATCCGAAAACACGTTTTTTAACGACGTTCACTTTCTTAAAAATTAATTAAAAGCGGTAAATAATCTTAAAATCGCACTATAGGTTGGAACATGTAAAAAATATCAGATTTCTGCCATTTATAATAATTTAAGCGACCGTGCTAGAACCACGGGATCCGGGGGTGCCTAACACCTTCCCTCGGGTCAACAGAATTCCTTATTCAGAATTTCTGGTTCGCAGACTCCAATTGGGAAGTCGAAATTTTTCTCGATTTGGGATTCAAGTTAAACTGGTGACTTGGGACACCAAAAGTCAATCCTATCCCAAGTGGCGACTCTAAGAATAAATAAATAATCTCATTTCGAATAATGTCACTTTAAATGGAAAAACTCCCTTATACATTATCCTTCGGGTAGGTGTGTAAAAAAGGAGGTGTGACAACGACCAGTTGTAAATCTGGCTATTTTTGAATTTCTCCCCTCTAAATATCGTATGATTAAAGAGAGTGAGTTATAACTCTACAACGGTCTAAACTGACTTTTATTGACTTAAGGATTTTGGTGAAACTCAATCTCTGAGTGACACCTTTGGCCCATATATAATTAATTATGGTATATATATAGCATTATTAGTTTGGAATGATGAATGGCTGTGGCTGCACGTATCCAGTCATTATCACTATTATTTTTTGGTCAAAAGCTACTAGTCACCACTCATCATTTCATTGATTGCATGTTTTATTTTTTATTTTTTGTTTCTTAGTTTTATTTCATTCTGCACACTGTTATCTTTAGCACGTGAATTTAGTTAATTTGGAGACTATATAGATTTTGGGTTAGTTTGTCCATAGCTTATTATAAGTAGTTCTTGAAACTTTTGAATATAATGTTCGGGATAAATTGATACATTATCCCTTAAAAATTCCTTCAATAGTAGGAGATACATTGGTAGAAGTTCATTTTTTTTGGTTTTCTACCACAATCTGGTGCTCGTTTTGGGCCACGGCTAATTTAGGTTCGTGCTAGAATATTCTACCTTTGAGTAAAGTGCTTCCTGTAAGAAAAATGAGTAGATAATATTGACTAAAAACAAGTAGGAAATAAAAAATACTATGTCGTGGTAAGCCACTGCCTTGACAGCGATTTCAGCCCGATTGGATGCAAATCGTTAAGACCGGTCGCTCCCCAAAGTTCTACAGTACCTCCAAACACGGGCACTCGTTGCTGGAAGCTTGGAATTTGCACAAAACTATTGCCCAAAATTTGGATGAAGTAGAAAAGAGGATGAAGGTATTTTTCCTATGTCAGATTATTAACAGAGAAGGCTGCCTTTTGTACGCAAAGCTGTTGAACAGTTACAGATGAAGAAATTAATTTGTAGCTGTTACAGAAATTAAAATGGATCTGTTACCAATTAACTACAGCTGTTACAAGAATTAAATCATGGTTGTTACAAGAATTAAATCATGGTTGTTACAAAATAATAAATTGGACGTTACGAAATACAATTCAAAGAGAAAGAATTGGACATATTCTGGTAAGCATGTATTTGGACATTTTTCTGCTAAGCTCAAAAATTAAAGAAATAATTTTAGCAAAATCAGATTTGGATTAGGCCTCACGTATATCTCGCACACAGGGAGGGGGAAGGGGCAAATCAACCCGTTTTGCCTTCAGGACCAACTTCTCATCTGTGCAGGACCACTCCCTTTTACTGGCTCTTTACAAACTCAAGAAAGAGAAATTCATTATAAAGTGAAGAAAAAGACTTTCCACAACCAATGAGGGACACTTTGTCTTTCACAAAAGACAAATAAGTAAAGAAGGAAAAGGGACTACAAAGAATCTTTGACTTTGCATTATAAAATATAAAATAATATCAACAATCCCCCCACTAATGCAAAGACAAAAATAGAATAAGAACAATTCTGGGCAAAAGAAAGAACATGTACTTAAGTGTTAATATTTTTCGATTTGGATTGACACGTAATGAAATGAGGCAACAACTAACATTCACAAAGTGAAGTACTCTTGAATTTAATGGATATTAGTTGAGATCCCCACAACACATATTATATCCTTAATTCTATGCAAACTCCGCGATACTAACAAAGTGCTTCATGCACATACCTTGGATCTCATGAGTGCTCTAGAAAGACATCCCACGTCTTTCATAAAAGGCGACCACACCTTTACACTCACGTAGGTGATTCCATCAAATCTATCTACACATAGACCACCTTAAGGTTATGGAATCATTAAGAGCAAAATAAGCTCAACCTTATAAAGCACTACCACACGTCATAGGGATAGAAAATATGTTGCATATTGAGGTTTCATATGGTTTCTTTTGATCACAAACGGGTATCCACCATACTTCCTCAATCCATGGGCTTTAGCCCCATCCCCCTCGACGTTTTAAAGATAACTCTCCTTGCCAAACCCTTGGTTAAAGGATCCGCCAAATTTCTTTTTGATCTTATATATTCCAAGAAAATAACACCATGTTTCAACAATTGTTTTATCGCACCATGTCTAATGCAGATATGTCTTCTTTTTTCATTGTACACACTATTTTTGGCAATTTCAATTGCCACCTGTGAGTCACAACGTAGAGAAACTGGTGAAACTTGTGTTCCCCATAAAAGCACGTCTGCCAATAAGTTTCTCAACCACTCGGCTTCTTGCCTACCAACTCAAGAGCAATGAGTTCAGACTCCATAGTAGATCGTGCTATACAAGTCTGTTTTGAAGACTTCTATGAAATAGCACCTGCACCCAAAGTAAACACATAGCCACTACTGGAGCTAACTTCATCATTGTCAGTAACCCAATTTGCATCACAAAATCCTTCTAAAACAGCAGAAAATTTATTAAAATGCAAACACCAATCTATAGTACCTTTCAAATACCTTAGCAAATGATGAAGAGCATTTCAGTATTCACTACTGGGGTTGTGAGTGTATCTACTCAATCTACTAACAGCATAAGCAATAGCAGGTCGTGTATAATTCATGAAAAATATTACACTACCAATTATCTTAGCATATTCAGTTTGAGAAACACTATATTACTTATTCTTTGTTTAAGTGTAAGCTAGGATCATAAGGAGTTCTCACAAGAGCTACATCAAAACAATTAAACCTTTTCAACATTTTCTCAATATAATGAGACTGAGATAACGAAAAAGCATTAGAAGTTCTTTTGATTTTAATCACTAAAATCACATCTGCTTCTCCAAGATCTTTCATTTCAAATTTAGAAGACAAAAAATTCTTAGTCTTGTCACACCTCTTTTTTTCCGAGGGGATATGGAGTTTTTCCAATTTAAGTGACATTAATCGAAATGGGATTATTTATTTAATTTCAGAGTCGCCACTTGGGATAATTTATGGTGTCCAAAGTCACCGATTTATTTTAAATCCCAAATCGAGGAAATTTGACTCTGTTTAAAGTCTGCGAACCAGAAGACCTGGTAAGGAATTCTGTTAATCCGAGAGAAGGTGTTAGGCATTCCCGGGTTCCGTGGTATTAGCAAGGTCGCTCAACTATTAATAATCGGCCTATTTATCTGATTTATCACGTATTTTAAACCTATTGTGCATTTTTATCTTCTAACCGCTTTTAATTATTTATAGAATTTGTTTGAACAACCCGCGATGTCGCGCTCTTGTTTGTTTTGTACACATTGCGAATTGCGTCACGGTCACCGTACCCACGATCTACAACATGTTTATTTTATTATTGTTTGAATTTATGGTCGGGTCACATGAAATGCGCACCCGAATTGAGATTATGTATCATGACTATGCCACGGGAACCGTACCCATAGTCACGATGATTATTATTAATTGGAAGTGTCTGATAATTGATAGACATTTATCTTTAAAAAAAAAACGGGCCATCCTATGAACTACTAATTGACGTTGAACCATTTATGGGTGGAGTGTCAAACAAATTTGAATTTCGGCTCAGGTCCAAAACTTTAAGGTGTTAAGTCAAATGACTGGGCTTCCAAGTTGAGCCCAACGACATGAAAAGTCAAGCAAATTTTAATGTATAAATTCTAAATGAAATAGTTCATGCTAATTACAAGAAAAGAAACAATTGATATTTAATCGTACAATAGCCAAAACTTAGTCATGGATTACAAACAGAGCATCTAAAGCATATGACAGTACTATAACTATAACAGAACAAATAAACAATTGAGCAAATGAACCAAACTTAGTAATGGATTACAAACAAAGCATCTAAGGCATATGGCAGTACTATAACTTTGACAAAATAAATAAATAATTGAGCAAATGAGCTTCCGAACAATCATTGCCGATCTAAACAAATACACTACCAATTATGGAATACATCATTGTGGGCTTAAAATTACAAAATCCATATTCCATTGACAAATATAACTTCAATTGACTTTGTAATGACCCAAAGGGTCATTTTCTGTTTTAGAATTCGATTCCATGTTTCGAGGCCTTGAAAACCTTATTTTATCTCTTTCTCGGTTTGCGTGCGCAGTCAGGGTGTGTATATGGAAAGCTCATATGCGAAAAATTTAAGAAATGGTGATTTTTGGCCTAAAAAGTTGATTTTTGTTGACTTCGATCAACGTTTTGGGTAAACGGACCCGGACCCGTATTACGGTGGTCTCGGAAGGTCCGTAGTAAAATATGGGACCTGGGCGTCTGCCCGGAATCGAATTCCGAGGTCCCTATCCCGAGAAATGAATTTTTGAAGGAAATTGATATGACCGAAAATGTAATAATTTAAAGGATTTGATCTTGTTGGTATCGGGCCCGTATTTTGGTTCCGGAGCTCCGGTATAGGTCCTTTATGATATTTAAACCTTATATGTGAAATTTGGTAAAAAAACGGAATTGATTTGACGTGATTTGAAGCTTTAGTTGAGAAAATAGAAGTATCTTGAAAATTTCATGCAATTTGGTGTTAAATTCATAATTTTAGGTGTTATTTTGCCGATTTGATCGCATGAGCAAGTTCGTTTGATGTTTTAAGACTTGTGTGTATGTTTGGTTTGGAGCCCCGAGGACTCGGGTGAGTTTTGGATGGGCTACGGAGTGATTTGGAACTTAAAAAAATAGTTGGTATGCTTCAGCTGTGTTGCAGGCCCCTGATCTCGCAATTGCGAGATCAGGCTTCGCAAATGCGAGCAAAGCAGGCATGGCAATTGCGAGGTCTTTATTGCAATTGCGAAGAAGGCCTAGGCCGGCAGTGTTCGCAAATGCGAACAAACCTTCGCAATTGCGAAGGGAGTCTGGTAAGGGGTATGATCGCAAATGCGATCTTCTACTCGCATTTCCGACGAACAGTGTTCGCAAATACGACACTTTCTTTGCATTTGCGATGGCAGCAGGACTGTGAAGGGCTTCGCATTTGCGATGGCTTCTTCGCATTTGCGAAGCTCAGGTCGCAAATGCGACATCTGCAGCTGTTCAAAACATAAGTTAGACGGGATTTTTCATTCATTCTCCCATTTTTCAAAACCTAAACTTCAAGAGGCGATTTTCCTAGGGCAAGTTCTTCCCCAAATCATTGGTAAATGATTCTTCACTCATTTCTTTCAATCATTTCATCTTTTTACAAGATTTCATCCTAGAATCTAGGGTTTTTCATGGTGGAATTGGGTGTTTTTGGGTAGAACTTAGGAATTTTTAAATTTGGTGATTTGGACCTCAATTTGAGGTCGGATTCCAAAACCAATTGTATATCCGGGCTTGGGGGGTGAATGGGTAATCGGGTTTTGGTCCCAATTTCGGGTTTTGACCAAGCGGGCCTGGGGTCGATTTTTGACTTTTTGGGGAAAATATTGGGGAAATCTATAATTATGCATTGGAATTAATTTCTTTAGCGCTAATTGATGTTATTAAGTTGATTATGGCTAGATACGAGTAGATTGGTGGTGGAATCGAGAGGTAATGCGGTATTTGAGCTTTGAATTGCCCGTTGGCTTGAGGTAAGTGTTTGGTCTAACCTTGACTAGAGGGACTAGGGGTCCCCGACTTGCTTGCTATGTTAAAATCCATGTGTGTGGCATATAGGTGTGGTGACGAGCACCTATGCGTCGCCAAATTTCCTGTTTAGCCTGTTCCCTTCCCCGTTTCCTAATATATATTATTTTCCTGTCTTAATTGCTACTTGCTTATTGATGCCTCCATGTCTAATTGCTTTTTGTTAAATGTTGTTTCTCTATTGACGTTATTAATTGTTTCGTAGATACATTATATCACACTGTTGGTTTACATTGGTTTATTGGTGCTTCATGGTACACTTTGGTTGGACTCGCTGTGTAGTATTAACTGGTGAAGTTTCATAATTGTAGTGATCTTCCGTTGTTTTGATTTGAGGTATAAGTGTTGAGGAGGATTTGAGTTAATTTGTGAAATGCTTGTTCTTATTTTGTGATTGGCACTGATGTGGTGGGATCGGGTTGCACGCCGCAACAGGAGGAATAAGGGTGAAATGTGATTGTCTGGTGGGCAACAGGAGGAATAAGAGTGAAATGTGATTGTCTGGTGGGATCGGATTGCGCGCCGCAACAAGGAGCAATAAGGGTGGACAAGTGGGATCGGGCTGCACGCCGCAACAGGAGGAATAAGGGTGATATATTGAGGAGTAACAAGGGTGGACTGGTAGGATCGGTTTGCACACCGCAACAAGGAGTAATAAGGGCGAATGTTCATTTTGTTATTGATTATATGGTGGGATCGGGATGCGCGCCGCATCATTTGTTATTATGTATTCTTTTGTGCTGAGATTCATTATTGTGGTGGTGAAAATCTCTTAAGGATTGGTTATAGCTGAGCATTGGTAGAAAGATCGGGTTCCGTATTTATTTAATGCAAGTTCTGTCCTATTTCATTCCGTATTTTCTTCTTGCTTTATTATAAACTGTTGCAGGATTTATTGTTTATGCCCCGCCGTAGCCTCGTTACTACTTCGTCGAGGTTAGGCTCAACACTTACCAGTACATAGGGTCCGTTGTACTGATACTGCACTTTGCACTTTCTATGCAGATTTCGGAGCTGGTAGTGGTTGATCGAGAGGTCGGTTGCTGATACTTCAGACAGGAGACCCAAGGTAGTCCTGCAGGCGTCCGCAGGCCCTGGCGTCCCCTCCTACATACTATATCTCTGTTTTATTTACTTTCGAGACAGATGTATTCTTTTCCTTCAAACCAGTATTTGTAGTAATTTGTAAAAAGTTCGTGAGTTGTGACACCAGTTCTGGGTGGTGACTGTTTCGATTTTTCTATCAATAGTATAAAGACGATCAGTTAATTATGTTCTTCTGCATTTAATTCTGTTGATTTATCTTTGTTACTTTTAATTATAACAAGTAAAGGAAAAAGGTGATTTTAACTCTAACGTTGGCTTGCCTAGCAAGTGCAATGTTAGGCGCCATCACGGTCCCTACGGTGGGGAATTCGGGTCGTGACAGACTTCTACTGGGATTCCAATCCTAACGTACTACTTACTATCTATACAAGAATTCATTTAGGTCCTCAAATACAAATCAGACCATAACTAGCCATCAGATGACTATCAAACATTCATCCAGAGAAAAACATGGAATAAGAAAACCACCACTGCGACATTTTGAATCACTTGGCATGGGTCTATGTTCTTCAATTTACAACTGTGACCAACTGGTGGTCACAGTTGCCAAATGATTAGTCCCCTACAATGACTAAACCTCAAAATACCACACAAGCACACTTCAAATCTGATTAGCGAAATAACTTTGGACAAGAAATTGATGAGTAAAGACTTAACATCATGAATCGAAGTGGAAATAAAAAATCAGATGGGTTCACAGAATGTAGCACGATTAAACATTCACTAAAAGGAAGAGAAAGTTACATGGAAGCACTGAAACCTAATGTAACGATTCGATTGGTCGTTTTGAGCAATTGCGTCTAGTTCGGCAGTCTGAGGTCACGAGTAGCTTCATATTATGTACATCGACTTGCGTGCATGGCTGGAATCTATTTCCGGATGAATCGAAGTCGAATTGGAAGAAGGAATCTAGTTTTGGAAGCTTAAGCGGTGAGAGTTTGACCGGAACTTGACTTTTGAGTAAACGGCTCCGAAATGAGTTTTGGATGATCTCAGTAGCTTCGTATGATGATATTGGACTTAGGCGTGCGTTCGGATTTGGATTTGGAGGCCCGTAGGGTAATTCGAGGCATTTCGGCGAAAGTTGGAAAAGTTGAAGTTTGGAAAATGGAGAGGTTTGACCCATAGTTGACTTTTGTATTATCGAGGTCGGAATGCGATTCCGAAAGTTGGAGCAGCTCCGTTATGTCATTTTGGACTTGCCTGTAAAATTTGGTGTCGTTTGGAGTTGATTTGATATGGTTCGGACGCGTGGTTGCAATTCTAGGAGTTCTTGAAGTTCATAATGATTTTCATGCGTTTTGGCATTCGATTCGTAGTTCTAGAGGTTATTTTGATGCTCCGATCGCGCGAGCGAGTTCGTGTTGTGTGTTCAGACTTGTGCGGTTGTTTGGTTTGGCACCTCGAGGGCTCGGGTGAGATTTCGTACGCGTTTCAGAGTGTTAGAAGAGGTCTCGCATTTGGGATGACCACATTTGTGAGATTCTTCTCGAATTTGCGACGCTGGGTTGGGGCAGGGGAGTTCGCAATTGCGAACAACTTCATCGCATTTGCGATCAGCAGCTTCACATTTTCGATAAAATCGTCGCTTTTGCAAACACTTCAGAGCTCGCATTTGCGAGACTTGAGTCGCATTTGCGACATCATCAGAGCTGGCCAGCCTTCGCATTTGCGATACTTATGTCGCATTTGCAAGATCGCATTTGCGATCCTGATGTCGTAAATGCGACATCTGAGGCTGGTAATGAGACTCCCATTTCGGGACTTAGCTTCATTTTTCCATATTTTGAACCATAGGTCCGAGATTAGGCGATTTTTGAGAGAAGATTTTCATACCAAATCATTGGGTAAGTGTCTCTAATCAATTTCCAACTATATTTTGTGAGTTTAACATCAAATTCATGAGAATCTAAAGGAAAATTTGGGAAAAAATGTGAAATCTTTCAAAAATGTAAAATGATAATTTGAGGGACCAAATGGTATCGGAATTTGATAATTTTTGTATGGATGAACTCGTAGCGGAATGGGTGTTCGTTTTTTGTAAATTTTGTCAGGTTCCGAGGCGCGGGCCCGGGGAGTTGACTTTTTGCAAATTGTATAAGAATCGTAGTTTTGTTAATTGAAATTGTTCTCTCTTGCATTGGTTGACGTATTCAAGTCATTTTTGGCTAGATTGAGCCGGGCATTGATGAATTGGTAAAGGAAAAGCTAAATTGAGTATTGAATTGGCTGGATTGAGGTAAGTATCTTGCCTAACCTTGTATGGGGGACTTCCCCTTAGGAATTGAGTCTTCTATGCTATTTGTAGTCCGTGCACGCGAGGTGACGAGTTTGTGCTCGGACTTATTTGTGAAAAAATTTCCTTTAGGGTTCTTAGGTCCTTATGTTCGTTAAGTGGGGAGTTTTATGATATGATTGTGTTTCCTAATTGCTTGTTTGCCTCTATATGCTCCATACAATGTTGTCAACTTTTCTCTAATTCTTACTTGGTACTTTGCCCTTAATTGCTTTGATTGGAGTAATTGTCCTCTTTGTTGTTTTGTTATTCTAAATTGTGAAATTCCTCTATGACTCCGTGCCTATATGCTATATGTCCAAATTATTGTGGTTGTCGGTGCAGTTATCACGTGCCTTATATGTGTCTTGTTGTTTTGTAAAGTTTGTTGTGCTTCTTGATTGTTCCGTGATTCTCTTGTTGCCGTGTATTCATACTCTTGGTGGTAGAACTCCTTGTGATTGAGTTGTTGAATTGTTGTTGTTGTTGTTGTTGTTGTTGTTGATTTTAAACTATGTTGGGTTGTTGATATGTTAAGGAGGAATAAGGGAGAATTGATGTTGTCTAGTGGGATCGGGTTGTACGCCGCAACAAGGAGTAATAAGGGTGGACAGGTGGGATCGGGTTGCACGTCGCAACATGAGGAATAAGGGTGATATATATATTGAGGAGTAATAAGGTGGACTGATGGGATCGGTTTGCACGTCGCAACAAGGAGTAATAAGGGTGAATGATCATGTTGTTACCGATATGGTGATATAAATACTATTTACTCTTATTGTAATTGTTAAGGAGGAATAAGGGAGGATTGGTGAGATCGGGTTGCACGCCGCAACAAATATATATACTATTTACCTTATTGTGATTGTTGAGGAGGAATAAGGGAGGGTTGGTGGAATCGGGATGCGCGCCGCATCAATGTATATTTATGCTTATGCATTCCTCTTCGACTGTATAAGTCATCCGATGGTTTTACATTTCATCTAGAATTTGGTTATAGCTGAATACTGAGAGGATCCTATTTCATTTATTTAAGATTTGACAATTTGTATTTCGGGTTTCACTGAGTCGCGAAGATCGGGTAATTGGAATTGAGTTATTGACTTGCCGTTGTTCCTTGAATTCTTATCCTGAAACTATTATGATGGTGAATTAATTTTTAAAGTAAATTTATTACGTTGAAATATTCTTCTCATTTCTTGTTAAGTTATTAGTACTGTTGTGATTAAAAATAAAGGAATTTATACTATGTTGTTTTGTATGACTCTTAAATGTGAACTCGCCGTATTTATATATATATATTTCAACACTTCAAATTTCAATAATTGTTATATCTTTAATACCATTAGTTCCTCAATTAAATTTCTTTAAACCATCTGAGGTTGTATTTTATTTAAAAAGAAATTTCTACTAAGTTTTAAATTTATTAAGTCCTATGTTAAAAGTAATACACATTCGACGTTGTACTTTAATTAAAAAGGGTATTTTCGTTATTCAACTGATCTCCAAAAGTAACTTCATCTTTCTTGATGATTTCCTAATTGGTTTAGAAGTTGTACGCTACTTTACGTTATGTAAATGAGACTCTTGGAACTTCTTAATTGCATTGGTTATGGACCCTATATACTAAGTAACATGAGAAGGTTGTTGTGCAAAGTGAGACAGAAATATGTGGGCACAATGTTCCAAGTGTGCGAAAGTTTGGAAGTGAGGTTATGATATGAGACATCGAGTTCTGAGATGGCTGGAGTTGTGCACCAGAAATGATATGATTGATTGTGTTGACACTGTCTTCCTTACCTGAGTTTATTCTACTTCTCTGTGTTCCAGTTATGTTAGTGTTGATTTACTTGGACATCTTTCGTTTCCATCCGAGTTTCTTTTTATTATTTCGATTGTTTGTAGTTGATTTATCCCTGCTGTTGATATTACTTCGTTACCTTTATCTTGATATTTGTTATTATATCCTGTTTAATCTATTTGACTGGTAGGTGTCTTGACTGTTCCTCATCACTACCCCACCGAGGTTAGTCTTGATACTTACTGGGCACCGCCGTGGTGTGCTCATACTACACTTCTGTAGTTGTGCGGAACGTCGCGGTGGAGGCTCAAGGTAAGCTGCTGCTGCGTTCACAGGCCTCAAAGTCACCTTCTTTTGTATTTATATTCCATTGGTTCCTTTTTGTTCTGGAACAGTGTTGTATTTCTTTTGTATAACTACTCTTAGAAAGGCTTATGACTTGTACCACCGGTATTGGGAAATTGTGATTTGTTCAGAGTTATTTTAATTTGAAGTTAGTAAATGTCAATGTTATTTCAGTTATTGTTATGCTTACCTAGTTTAGAGACTAGGTGCCATCACGACTCCTTTGGAGGGATTTTGGGTCGTTACACCTGCCTAACAAACAAAGGTGAAATATGGATATGCATACGGTTCATCAAATAAGCAAATCATCAAAGAGGAAAACGAGCATTTATCAGTAATCAGCATGATTCTAAACCCATCTATCACAAACAACCAAAACATACACAAGTTAAGTCATGAGTTTACATGCCTAGCCTATCATAATCAAGTAGAAGCATAGCAGAAGCAAGAAATAACATGAACAAGCTTCAGTCACTCTATTAAAAGTCTGGAAACAAACTTGAATAATTCAAACAAAGCAAAAAATAAGCCTCTGAAGTTGTTGTTGCAGCAGGAACACAACTTAAACAGTAATAGCGAATAGCAGTAGAAAAAAAACACACAGCAGCTTTGATCTTCAGCCCAAAAATCCAGTTGTAAACACAAGACTAATGAAACTCTAATGTGAGGTCATAGTCAAATGAGAAGGAAATTCAAATTTTTAGAAAGAAAAATTGAAGCGTGAAAATCTGCTTCCCAATCAGTCTCCAAATAAAGGAACGAAAATCTGAATTTTAGGGGTTTCTTAGTGTAAAATCTGTTCAGAATTCAGAGAAAGTCAAAATGAGAGGAGATGAGGTCTTATATAGAGAATGAAATCTGTTGTGTGCACAGAAATATTAGGGAATCACTCTAGAATGTCAGTCCCTAAAATTTAGGAAAAGAATATCTTTTTTTCAACAGATTATATACAGCTGTCCTTTTCTATCCAATTTTTAGCATATTTTAAAACAAAAAATGGATAGCTGTCCAATACTAGAAGCTTCCTATATCCTTATCTGAAATTCCCCATTTTTACTTTCCCTTTGACCCCCTTAAGTTCTTTTTATTACCCTTTCAATCCCTAATTTCTAACTTTCATTCGAACATAAAATATTAGACAATCAAGACAAAATCAGAGAAAAAATAAAAAAGAAGCAATCTACTAATTAAACCTAATTGAATTACTGAATTAATTAAAATCGATTCAATTAGCCTAAAACACATGCAATTAAACTAACGATTATGCAATTAAGTAAATAATCCTATTTTCACTGAACTTAATCAAATCAATAACCAATCTATTCAAAATTAACACCTAATTGATAATCCAACACAAAAAATAGAAACAAAGGAATATGAGAAGAGATATACGCTGAGTTGGACCATAAATGTGATGACGATTGAGGTAAACCAACGAATATCGGTGACGATGAAGTTCCGGCCAAATTTCGGTGCTTTCGGTACGAATTGAAATTAACATCAATTGATTGTTCTCGTTGAGAACAATCACTTAACGTGATTTTCAGTTTGAATTGAACCTTGAAGCTTCTTGAAACTTGAAAAAAAACCAAGGCTAGGGTTTTTTGGGGGGTTTTTAGATCTGGAATTTGAGAATTTTGGTGGGGATTTTGGGAAAATTATTGGAAGATTAGGGTTAAGGAAGAGTTGGGGAGTATAGGGTGTGAATTTGGGTGATTGGAGACAGGCCTCCGGATAGGGATTCTGGGAGTTTAAGGGCGGCTAGGGTTTGAGATAGGTGAGGGAGATGGAGAAGAATGAAGGTTTGTTTTATGTTTAGGGGGGAGGGGGGAGGGAGATTTCGGACACTCTTATGGGAGATGGGGAGGGAGTTAGTAGCCGTTGTATTGGATTGGATGAAGGGTGAGGATTAGCTGTGACCAAAACGGGGTCGTTTTGGTCATTTGGGGGTGGACTGGACTTTAAACGGGTCTGGGCTAGGTGGAGGGGAGTTTAAATGGGCCACTGAAGAGGTTTAGCCCAAAAATTGGACCAAAACAAGACCATCCCTCTTTCCTCCTTTTTTTCTTTTTCTTTAATTTGATTTTAAATCCTAATTAAATTAATTAAAATCCTAAACAAACTAATTAAAATCCTTAAATTAGATTCTAAATTGTAGAATTAAATTAATTATATATTTCTAACATCAAAGTAATTAATTAACTTAAAACTAATGAAATGAAAGTACTAATGTTAAAAATTAAAAGCTAAATATGTAAAAATGCCCATTATTTTTGTGATTTTTGTTTAATAGTGCAATAAACTCATGTAATTAAATTCTAAATGCAATTAAGACCTAAAATGCTATGCATGAAATATTTTAGACATTTTTGGTATTTTCCTACGATTTTAAAATATTAAATATGCAACTAAATGCAAACAACAATTAACAAGAAATTCCTAAAAATTCTATAAAACTAAAATAATTAGAAAAATCCTGTTTTGTGAATTTTGTAGGAGTATTTCTAGTCGGGCAAAACCACGCGCGCACAAGTCTCATTAACAACATTCACATTAGGGCCAAAGATTAACATGTCATCTATATACAGACACATAATAACACAATCTGATCCTATCATCTTGGAACAAACACAAGTATCAGATGCATTAATAACAAAACCATTAACTACTAATGTGCTATTAAACTTTTCATACCATTGCTTAGGTGCCTACTTTAGATCATACAGAGACTTTCTCAATTTGCATAATTTATTCTCCTATCCGTGGAGAACAAATCCTTCAGGTTGAGACATATAGATCTCTTCCTCTAAATCACCATTTAGGAAAGCCGTTTTAACATCCATTTGATGTATCACTAAATTATGAATAGCGGCTAAAGCAACAAGAGTTCTAATAGTCGCTATCTTAGTTACAGGAGAATAAGTGTCAAAGTAATCAATGCCTTTCTTTTGGTTAAAACCCCTAATATCAAGTCTAGCCTTATATTTCTCAACTGTCCCATCATGTCTCAATTTCTTCTTAAATGTCCACTTACTACCTATGGGTTTAAAACCTTTAGGCAAATCAGAAAAGTTTCAAGTGTGATTAGAAACTATAGAGTCTAATTCACTTTTAATGGCCTCTTTCCAAAAACTAGCATCAATTGACCTCATTGCTTCATTATAAGTCTTAGGGTCTTCTTATATTAAATAGATAGACACTAATTCATAATTCAAAACATCAAGATCAATATTTTCAGTCAAGAAAGTAGTGATAAAGTCAGGACCAAAGCTAGCATCAATTCTACGCCTCTTACTCCTTCTAAGTTCATTTTCATGCTCATTAGCAGTTACACTAGAAGAAGGCAAAATATGAGAATTAACAGACATAGATGTAGAAAAATTATTAGGTACATTATTTTTCAATAAAAAAACATGCTCAAAAAATTCTGCATCTCTAGATGCACAAATAAAACTATCAGACAAAGACATAAATCTATACGCAGCTGTCACGACCCAAAATCCACAAAGGGTCGTGATGGCGCCGGACACTATCAGGCAAGCCAACACCAATAAGTTAATTAAATTCTCATTTAAGTATTTGTTGAAATCATTTTCTTTATACATTAACCAATAAATAATGAAATTCACATAAATAACCATGAAGTCTTTAACAAACTTAATTTTGCATAACCCCATAATCATCCCAGAACCCGGTGTCACAAGTGCATGAGCTATCTCTAGGAAACAAAATAATACAACAACTATCCGGGAATACAAATAGGACAGATAATAAATATGGAAAATCTAAAAGAGGCTCTGCTGGTTGCGGGTCGTCTCGAGAAGTACAACTCACCTAAGTCTCCATATCAACCATGCTGCTACGCCCACTAGGCCGCTAGAGATGCAGGTGCCCGTGCAACAAAAATGCACAACAAGTGTAGCATGAGTACGAAAATAACGTGTACTCAGTAAGTATCCCGCCTAATCTCGAAGAAGTAGAGACGAGAGGTTGACTTCGACACTTACTAGTGGTCCAATGATGAAACATCAATAATATAACAAGTCGAGGGTTTATATAAACATGAATGTAATTCAAGAGAGTGAAGCAAGTAAACAATTCTTTCTTTTATATGAAAATTTCCAATTTCCTTTTTCATCATTTATACATATATTCTCAAGACGGGAAGAAGCAATATCAACTTCGGTAAATTACAAGGCAAGCAATACAAGCATGTGCAAATCATGCCGAGGATGTACGACCCGATCTAACAATATTTAAACTGTGCACTGCCAGAGGGTCGAATGACGCGAACCATAGATGCATCTATTACCCCGCTCGTGAATCATACATGCGACACGGTCAAATTTAAATAAACACTCCAAACAGTCAATCAAGAAACCATCAGGGAATCAATCATCCAATAAAGGAAAACTCTCTTTTTAAAAGTCAAGAAACGAATGTCTAGTTTTTTATAAATTCTTTTATACATTTCAATATGTTTTAAGCTTTTCAATTTGACAACACGATTTCAAATATTACAAGTAAAACATGCTTTTGGGTCCTAGACTACCCGGACATAAGCATAATAGTAGCTACGCACGGACTCTCGTCCCCTCGTGCATACGTAGCCCCCACAAATAGGAGAACATAACCAATTAACTCACCTATGGGGACAATTCCTTATTACAAGGTCAGAAAGGAGACTCACCTCGCTCAGAAGTCCCATAACCGGCCTTCCACGCCTTTCTGAAGACTCAATTCGATGCACAATGCTCCAAAACTAGCGAATAATTACGCAAATCCATTAATATATGTTCAATTACTCATAATAATCCAATTTGTAATAATTCCTAACCCCGATCGAAAAGTTGACAAAAATGCCCTCGGGCCCACATGCCCGGATTATGAAATTTTTCAAAGATAAAGTTTACCCATGGCCCCACGAACTCAAATATATAATTTACTCTCAATTTTATGTCCAAAATCGTGGTAAAAATCAAAAATATAATTTTCTAGGTCTTCCACCAAAAACCCACAAATTTTCACTAATTTTCATGCTCTAATCCATCTATAATCCAAGTATTTAACTCAAAACTAGTAGAAACCACTTACCTTGACATGGATGACAAAGATGGAGCTCCAAAATCGCCCAAAGATCGGCTCCCATGGAGAAAATGGGGTTGAAATGAGCTAAACCCCCATTTTAAACAACCTTACTGATTCCAGCATTTTCGCACCTGCGGTCACTTGACCGCTTCTACGGTTCCACAGGTGCGAGCTACCATCCGCTTCTGCAGTCCTCCTCCTAGCCTCAGCTTGCTCATCTGCGCTTCACCTTCCGCAGGTGTGGTCACGCATCTGCGACAAAACGACCGCATCTGTGGTCCCAGCCTGGCTGGCCCATTTCCGCTTCTGCGACCCAAGGGCCGCTTCTGCGGCTCCGCACCTGCGGCCTAAGCCTCGCAGGTGCGGTTACACCAGAAGGCAGCTGATCACTTCTCCTTCAAATTCTAAAAATTGATCCGTTAACCATCCGAAATCCACCCGAGGCCCCCGGGACCCCAACCAATCATGACAACCTGTCCCAAACACATTACGGACTCGCTCGAGGCCTGAAATCATATCAAACAACGCTAAAATCACGGATCACACCCCAAATCAAACTTGATGAACTTGAGAAATTCAAACTTCAACATTCGATGCCGAAACCTACCAAATCACATCCAATTGACCTCAAATTTTGCACACAAGTCATATTCGACATAACGGACCTACTCCAACTTCCGGAACCGGAATCCGACCCCGATATAAAAAAGTCCACTTCCGATCAAACTTCTATCTTTAGCCAAATGACTCCAAAATGACCCACGGCCCTCCGAATTCACTTCTGATCGCGCTCCCAACACCAGAATCACCATACGGAGATGTTCCCAGACTCGGAATCCCAAATGGACATTGATAACACTGAAATGCACCTCAACCCAAACTTATGAAATTCTTCCAAAAATGCTAACTTCCACAATGGGTGCCGAAACGTTCTCGGGTCTTCCAAAACCCGATCCGGGCATATGACCAAGTCCAAAATCATCATACGAACCTGCTGGCACCTTCGAATCCCGATTCTGAGGTCGTTTACTCAAAAATCCAATCTTAGTCAATTCTTTCAACTCAAAGCTTCCGAAATGAGAATTCTCTTTCCAAATCAACTCCGAACTTCCCGAAATTCACTTCCGACCGTGCGCACAAGTCATAATACCTGAAATAAAGTTGCTCATGGCCTCAAACTGCTGAACGACGCGCTAGAGCTCAAAACAACCGGTCGGGTCGTTATATTCTTTCCCACTTAACATACGTTCGTCCTCGAACGTGCTAAGAACTGTGCTGGAGTTGTCTGAAATCACAGTTAAACACCTTGTGCACCTACCCGTGCTACCACAACTTAGTTGAGTACATTAGCTCGAGCAAATATGAAGATATTCTCTTTTATTCAAACAAATGAGCCTTATAGCCCAGTTTTAACATCCGAAATTCTCTGCCAGGCCTGCTCCCAATATAAGAACACTGTATAAATCACCACATGATGCACCGATACAAGATTGCAGACCTTTGCTGAATTCATACTATGCACCACGTCATTCACAGGACCATAATGACATTCTCTGACCATAATAGCCGACTTTCCCTAAATCTGATATTCACAATGCACCTCATGATACATTTAAGTCTTGCTCCAACTCTTACAATGCTGCCATGATGGAGGAGACGCGTAGAAATCCATAACCAACTGCCAAGTCAACAAATCATTGAGGCTACACTCCTAACAAGAACATTACCTTATTCTGAACCCAAATAATGATCTTTGCTCTTTAATGTACTTCATACAATCTTATTGCACTGATCCTAGACCCAATAACCTTGTCTTACCCAGTACGAACTGCTCAGGCAACAAGCCACCCCAGACATGACCAAAAGCCTCATATGATGCCACAACGTGCCAATAGGCTACCAACTCGAACATGATACATAAGGAAGACGAACTTTGGAAGGGACTACTCCACTCACGCAGCTAGTATGAACTTCCCTCAGAAAATGGAAACAGAACACACAGAATAAAATATAAGGGACTGTAATCATCATCACACTGTTGCGGTGTGCAACCCGATCCAAACAACATACTCATGGCGGCGTGCCACCCGATCCACGCATAAAATTCGCATAAGGAGGTACACATCGAGCTAAATTTCTCATTACAACACAATACCGAATATCGGTCACAAGCACGCTAAGTGCATAATACCATCCTTGAGGGGACATATAGCGCCCTTAGCTAACAAACTCAAGCACAACTGAGGTGCGGTAAATGTTCTGAAACTAAAGAGCCATCCTGTTCACATAACACCATCGCTACGCAGAACCTCAACACATAAGAAATTTACCAAGCCGTTTCGCAACTCACACGGCACAATATAGCATTACATGAAATAGCCGATGATGAATTAACATCCAACGTCCGAATACTCCTCCATAAGGAGAGCTATGCTGAAATGAACACATTCGGCCTGATATAAAGCCCATATTCATATTTAAATCCATCCACAAACCTTAAGCCGATGCTGATCGTACCGAACTAGGCCAATAATCTTTTCTGGGTCCATAATAACCCCTTCTTCCCATAACACACAAGAATAACCATCATAACCGAAGTAATCCTCCACGGGTCCACAACCCAATAAATCGAGTGCCCTCCATGCATCAATTCTCAAATTAACGACATCACCACAATCTTCATACTTGGTTTAATTCTTCATTCAGTCAAGTGACTACATGCCACACTTATACAACCTCCCCATGGGACACGCTCCCATGACCTTCCGTAACATATAACAGGTCTGTACATCCATACCACCGGTCGCAATAACGCTGAAAAGCGATCAAGAATCCTTAACCAGGATGCGAAGCCTTTTTCACAAATCACCGATCTCAGGCGACGCTATAGACAATACCAACTTACTCCAAATATCCAAATCCCCTTCCTGCTCATCCGAGCTCGTGACATCCTCGTCAAACACCGAACCGCAACCTTGATCCTCACCTTCAAATTTCATACTGGTCACTGCACCTAACAAGCCATGCGATAGAACATGATTTTTATCATAACTCCAGAACCACTAATAAACTAATAATTCATCATATAGAAACCTTTCACTTAACTCATTCCAAGAGAACCATAGCAACACACGAGTGAATTCTCACAACCGCAGAAGATGAAATTCTTCAAGTAGTGGCCTAAGCCACCATAGCCCTTTCCGAGATCTGCCTACACATAGCAGGCCGTAATACTAGAACACTTCCGAGTAAATTCAATTACGACGGCCGTCAAGCCTCACACGTACCATCACAAATCACTTGCTTAACTTAAATCACGCTGAAGGAACTGATCACTGCCACCAGTAGGCCAACTCAACCATGGCTAACCAATCCAACCTCTTCCAATTTATCCTTAATTGTCTTAGAATAATAATAACTTCATTCAACACATAATGCACTCAACCTGAGTGGCCTTGTAACATGAGACCATGCTGTCTCAAATCCCACAAACCACATCATACCTTGTGCGCATATTCGCATCTCGACTAGCATATCCATTCTGATAATTCTTCTGCGAATCCGAAGTCCTTTTCTCCCTTTCCTCCCAATTGCTACACTGCAATCCACAACACCTTAGAACATTCTGAGCCTCTTATCATAAGCTGCTGCGCAAGCCCGATTCCTAAACACATTGCAGGCTTAAATCCTTAGGCACCGCATTTTAAACCTTTGAATTCACTAGGACCGTTATTGAGAGTCACCCACTCTGTCATGGTCCCGAATATAATCAACTGCAAGGCTCCGCTAGCCCATGACCACCCTATCAAGGAGACACGCGGCCGAATCACCTTCCTTGCAACTTACTTCCACGCGAAGCATAATTCCTTAGTCTTCCCAAAGCCTGAACATGCATCGATGATGCCAATTGTAGAACACATTCTTCAATGCCTTTGCTCAAATTACTACTGATGTTCTCTTCCCTTAGCTGAAATAACTTACCAATACGCCGATAACCCGAATCTTCACAAGAAGATAATCATACAACCCAATTGTAGGCGGTGGGACTCTCCCACTTAGCTTGAAGCCACTATTACACAACTTTGGGACCCACCAAGATACCTTATCCCTTATTGACACGACCTTGCACAATTAAACGCCAGATTCTTCGAAATCCTTCCTTTAGCATTTCATGAACACTCTGAATCTCTAGCAACATTCATATATTAGACCTCTAACCGGATAGTTAATTAGAATCTTTTGTCGAAGCTTTGCCAGCCACACGATCGCTAATCTGCTCATAGGAGACATCCCCAAATGCAGAGACTACGGGTCGACATCTTTCGACGACGCTGCACGGGGTACAATTACTACGACATCAATGACCATTCTGAGCCCGTGCTCATCCACCAGCTGCACAAGTCCATTCACTCCTCTTGGACATTAAATAAATGTGCGACAATATCTTCCAATTCAAAGTTATGTTGTATCCTTCTTCATATCAAGCGGCTCCTTTCCGTCATATCAAATCTCCCACCGTTATGCTAGCCAATATTTCAAATTAAGCTCATAGACTCAATCACCGTCCACTAAAATTCCCAAATCACTCCAATCTTTTCTCAAGGGTGTAGTTATCCTGCCACTGGATCCACGTGCTGCTCTGCCACTCTCCCACTTTAGCCAAACCCTCTTCCTTAAGCAACTATCCAACTTCCGCTCCTTACACTTGGCCTTCTAGAATCCTGACCACCGCATGACACTTTCCACATGTCCTTCATCATCCTTCGCTGCTCAGCTGACGCCTTAGATCAAAATCTAACCCAATAGCTCTTGAACCCATAGACCGCTACTAACGTCAAACCTCTCCGAAAATCATCTCTTCCCGAGCCATTGACATCATAAACATCGATTCAATCCTGAACCACCGCACTTCCCGATCTCTAACAGCCGCTTCTCCATTGCTATCATACAATATCCGGCCCCAAAGGCAAATTGCAGAAGGTTTTAACACCGGCGAACTTCGTACACCCGATAAGGACAACGGTACCTTATCACATATGGAAATTCCACCACGCTCGCAAATACCAAGCCTCGTTACTCCATCGACCCAAATCTGAACATTCTTAGCCCGATTACCTTTCCCCTGCCGGGAATAAAATACCAAATCTCTAAATCATGCACTGAGTAAACCTCCTTTTAATTCATTCACTGCCCCGACACGTAGGCAAGCATCCTACCATCACGTCAATACTGCGCGACAAGCGTTCATAAGAATCATGGCAACTCGTGCCTAGCCCCAGAGCTCTCAGAAATACAGCTACCGAGATGAAACGACAAAATATTCATTCCACAAGCGACGACAATAGTCAAATCAACCACGCCGGGAGAAGCATCCCGTACCACCTCTGTAGTACCTTTAAAATTTCTCGATTCCTGATTTATGATAAGCGCTCCACGTCGCATAAGATTGAATAGGAAGGAAACAAAGGCATAAGCCTCAAAGGAATCAAATCGCACGATGAGGAATCAAGAAGGGAAGTACTCCTAACAGCTCTGTAGCCATCCGAAGATAAGTACAGACGTCTCCGTATCGATCCGCGAGACTCTACTAGACTTGCTCATGACTCGTCAGGCCTAAGGGAACCTAGTGCTCTGATACCATGTTGTCACGACCCAAAATCCACAAAGGGTCGTGATGGCGCCGGATACACTATCAGGCAAGCCAACACCAATAAGTTAATTAAATTCCCATTTTAATATTTGTTGAAATCATTTTCTTTATAAATTAACCAATAAATAATGAAATTCACAGAAATAACCTTGAAGTCTTTAACAAACTTAATTTTGCATAACCCCATAATCATCCCAGAACCCGGTGTCACAAGTGCATGAGCTATCTCTAGGAAACAAAATAATACAACAACTATCCGGGAATACAAATAGGACAGATAATAAATATGGGAAATCTAAAAGAGACTCTGCTGGCTGCGGGTCGTCTCGAGAAGTACAGCTCACCTAAGTCTCCGTATCAACCATGCTGCTACGCCCACTAGGCCGCTAGAGATGCAGGTGCCCGTGCAACAAAAATGCACAACAAGTGTAGCATGAGTACGAAAATAACGTGTACTCAGTAAGTATCCCGCCTAATCTCGAAGAAGTATAGACGAGAGGTCGACTTCGACACTTACTAGTGGTCCAATGATGAAACATCAACAATATAACAAGTCGAGGGTTTATATAAACATGAATGTAATTCAAGAGAGTAAAGCAAGTAAATAATTCTTTCTTTTATATGAAAATTTCCAATTTCCTTTTTCATCATTTATACATATATTCTCAAGACGGAAAGAAGCAATATCAACTTCAGTATATTACAAGGCAAGCAATACAAGCATGCGCAAATCATGCTGAGGACGTACAGCCCGATCCAACAATATTTAAACTATGCACTGCCAGAGGGTCGAATGGCGCGAACCATAGATGCATCTATTACCCTGCTGGAATCATACATGCGATGCGGTCAAATTTAAATAAACACTCCAAACAATCAATCAAGAAACCATCAAGGAATCAATCATCCAATAAAAGGAAAACTCTCTTTTTAAAAGTCAAGAAACGAATGTCTAGTTTTTTATATATTCTTTTATACATTTCAATATGTTTTAATAATTTCAATTTGACAACAAGATTTCAAATATTACAAGTAAAACATGCTTTTGGGTCCTAGACTACCCGGACATAAGCATAATAGTAGCTATGCACGGACTCTCGTCCCCTCGTGCGTACATAGCCCCCACAAATAGGAGCACATAACCAATTAACTCACCTATGGGGATAATTCCCTCTTACAAGGTTAGAAAGGAGACTCACCTCGCTCCGAAGTCCCATAACCGGCCTTCCACGCCTTTCCGAAGACTCAATTCGATGCACAATGCTCCAAAACTAGCCAATAATTATGCAAATCCATTAATATATGTTCAATTAGTCATAATAATCCAATTTGTAACAATTCCTATTCCCGATCGAAAAGTTGACAAAAATGCCCTTGGGCCCACGTGCCCGGATTCCGAAATTTTTTGAAGATAAAGTTTACCCATGGCCTCACGAACTCAAATATATAATTTACTCTCACTTTCATGTCCACAATCCTGGTAAAAATCAAAAATATAATTTTCTAGGTCTTCCACCAAAAACCCACAAATTTTCACTAATTTTCATGCTCTAATCCATCTATAATCCAAGTGTTTCACTCAAAACTAGTAGAAACCACTTACCTTGACATGGATGACAAAGATGGAGCTCCAAATCGCCTAAAGATCGGCTCCCATGGAGAAAATGGGGTTGAAATGAGCTAAACCCCCGTTTTAAACAACCTTACCGATTCCAGCATTTCCGCACCTGCGATCACTTGACCGCTTCTGCGGTTCCGCAGGTGCAAGCTACCATCCGCTTCTGTGGTCCTCCTCCTAGACTCAGCTTGTGCATCTGCGCTTCACCTTCCGCAGGTGTGGTCACGCCAAAATTTGATCACGCCCAACTATGCCTTATAAAAAGGACAAGCGGACGTTGCAAGTATAATCTGAGTATTTAGCCCAGAGTCGAATCCTCAGGGAATTAACCTACCAAATACTTTTGTTAGACTCACTAAATTCTTCGCTGTCAACTTCCCAAATATTTTGAATAACAATTGGTGATGTTTTAACTAACTATAACTGAAGAACGTTAAGTAAACTAACAGCTAACTATGATTGAGTTGTAAGCGAATAAGAGAAGGATCTAAGGTTGTGATTTTCCCTATTGATGGAATCCCTTCCTGTTATGTTTTATATAGATTTTCATAATCGTCTCTGTCGATCATGAGCACTCTTACTACCGTAAATCTCTCCCGAGTAATTATGACAATTTACTAGATGCACTCTCCCGAGTTACGCTAGCTGGCTTTTATTACAGCTCACTTTAGATCATACCCAATGCTTCGTTATCCCTAATCCCACCTTTAAACCCTCGGTTATTGATCCCTCATATACTTTGGGAGTGGTGTTGTTCAACAATTACCTAAATATGCACTCTCTCCCGAGTAATACATACTAAATAGGCACAGCTAATTTAGGATCCTATCAATTAACTACAACAAGAACGTAGTTGAACAAATAGAGATTAAATTGGGCAAACTATATTAAGATAACACGAAGTTCATCCTTCAACAGGTTCCATCAAAGCCCTAGACTAAATAATTAGCTACTCATAATCATATTCATCATAGCATCAAAATTCATCATAAATGATAAATACAAAAGGAAGAAAGATAGAACCCGATGTCGAATTATCCTCCTTGCCTCTTGCCTCTTCTTGCCTTCAACTCAATTGTAAAAACCTTGATTATGTCCCTTTGGGCGAGCTGGACCTCTTATAGGTTAAGTGGAATTACCCCCAAACTTCCAAGTTTACCCCTGCAATTATGAAATCCGAACTGGACTAGCGCGGCTGCGCTAATGGCCGCGCATATAGCATATTATTCTGTCTCGAGTTCCTGGGCTAGCGCGGGAGTGGCCGCGCTAAGTTGGGTCATCATTTTAGCTCTTCTTTGCTCTCTTCTTTCACAGTACTCAGCTCCGAGGGGCTTCCCTTGCTTCAATTTAGCTTCAAACACTGTCCTAAGTCCTCATAAGCGCAACTCGCTCCTGCAAAGCATGAAATTCACAATTAGAGCCAATTAATCGTCATTTAACCATCCTAGAACAGTGAAGCATAATCAAGTTGGGGCATAAATAGTCGCCAAACTAAATGAATCTAGCCTATTATCACGCATCTGCGACAAAACGACCGTATCTGCGGTCCCAGCCTGGCCGGCCCATTTCCGCTTCTACGACCCAAAGGCCGCTTCTGCGGCTCCGCACCTGCGGCCCAAGCCTCGCAGGTGCGGTTACACCAGAAGGCAGCTGATCACTTCTTCTTCAAATTCCAAAAATTGATCCGTTAACCATTCGAAATCCACCCGAGGCCCCCGGGACCCCAACCAATCATGACAACCAGTCCCAAAACACATTACGGACTCGCTCGGGGCGTCAAATTACATCAAACAATGCTAAAATCACGGATCACACCCCAAATCAAACTTGATGAACTTGAGAAATTCAAACTTCAACATTCGATGCCGAAACCGACCAAATCACATCCGATTGACCTCAAATTTTGCACACAAGTCATATTCGACATAACGGACCTACTCCAACTTCCGGAATTGGAATCCGACCCCGATATCAAAAAGTCCACTTCCGGTCAAACTTCTCAAAAACCTTCAAACTTCTATCTTTAGCCAAATGACTCCAAAATGACCACGACCCTCCGAATTCACTTCCGATTCCGCTCCCAACACCAGAATCACCATACAAAGCTATTCCCAAACTCAAAATCCCAAACAGACATTGATAACACTGAAATGCACCTCAACCCAAACTTATGAAATTCTTCCAAAAATGCTAACTTCCACAATAGGTGCTGAAACGTTCCCGGGTCTTCCAAAACCCGATCCGAACATACGCCCAAGTCCGAAATCATCACACGAACATGGTGGAACCTTCGAATCCCGATTCCGAGGTCGTTTACTTAAAAATCCAATCTTAGTCAATTCTTTCAACTTAAAGCATCCGAAATGAGAATTCTCTTTCCAAATCAACTCCGAACTTCCCGGAATTCAATTCCGACCGTGCGCACAAGTCATAATACCTGAATTGAAGCTGTTCATGGCCTCAAACTGCTGAACGGCGCGCTAGAGCTCAAAACGAACGGTCGGGTCGTTACAGCAGCACTATTTTGAGCATAACCAATGAAAATAGCATCAAAAGTCTTAGGTCCAACAATTACTTGTTTAAAATCAGGTAGACCAATACCTTGGCCAAACACCCCTACACTTTTAGAATTTTCAAGTTAGGGGCAAACCTTTTCCATAACTCATACGTGGTTTTATCTAACTTCTTATGAGAGACTTTATTAAGAACATAGCATGTAGATAAAACAGCCTCCCCCCACATATTATCAGATAAACCCGAACTCAAAAGCATAGAATTCATCATTTTTTAAGGGTTCTATTTTTCCGTTCAGCTACACCATTTTGTTGGGAAGTATAGGGAGCACTAACCTCATGTATAATACTGTTTTTCTCACAAAAGGCTTCTAGAGTATTAGTACTATATTCACCACCCCTGTCAGACCTAAGTCTCTTAATTTTTCTGTCTAATTGATTCTCTACTTCTGCCTTTTATTTCAAAAATATGCTTTCAGCTTCATCTTTTGACTTAAGAAGATATACCTTGGTGTATCTAGAAAAGTCATCTACAAAGGTGATGTAGTATTTTTTTCCACCTTTACTAACAGTGTTCTTGAAATCCGCTAAGTCTGAAAGCACTAGTTCAAGTAATTCTGTTTTTCTACTAGTTACATTCTTAAAAGGCTTTTTGGTATGTTTTGCTTCTACACAAACAACACACTTAGAAAAATTATCAATATTAACTGCAGGAATTAATTCCATTTTTCTAAGTCTTTAATAGAAGCAATATTAACATGACCTAGTCTACCATGCCACAAATCAATAGACTCATCAATATAAGCAGAATTGAAAGTACTAGCATTATTAGTAATCTCTTGAGCGATGTTCAGTACAAATAAACCCCCACTAAGGTAACCCTTCCCAACAAAGTCTTCCTCACGAGAAATAACAACTTTATCAGATTCAAAAACAAGTTTAAGACATGCTTTGTTGAGAAGCAAACCAGAAACTAAGTTTCTACGAAGGGAGGGTACATACAAAATATTGTTCAAGGCTAAGGTTTTTCCAGAAGTTAACTTAAGGAGAATTTTTCGTTTACCCATAACTCCAGATGTAGTGGAGTTACCCATGTGGACACACTCGCCATCAGTAGATTCCTCAAAATCGTGAAAGAGCTCCTTGTTGGCGCAAAGGTGCCTTGAAGCGCCTGTGTCCAGTATCCAGTCAGACTTCTTAGCCACCATGTTTGCCTCAACGACCACAGCAGCAATGACATCATCACCCTCAGTAAGGTTAGCTTGGACTGGAGATTTCCCCACTGCTTTGAGCTTTGTCCTTGTCTCTGGTTGCACTGAAAGGCCTTGTGACCAATTTTGCCACGGACATAGCAAGGTCCTTTCGACCTTTGAATATGGCCCTCCGGCTTATTGAAGTAATTCTGCTTCTTCACATGCTTTCTTCTGTTTTCCTTTAAATCTGTCTTTCATAAAAGTACTAGAAGATTCCACTAGGTTAGCTTTAGAAGAATTAAGAGAGAGAGATTTCATCTTATCCTTAAGCTGTTCAGACTCCTCATCTTTGAGACGGTTTGCTTTCTCAGTCCTCATCTGACTGATCAGTTCTTGAAGAGTTAAGTTTTTCTTCTTGTGTTTCAGTTGATTCCTGTAATCACTCCAGGAAGGTGGAAACTTTTCAAGTAGAACATTAGCCTGAAGAATCTCACACATCTCCATGGCTTCGTTCAAAATATCAGCAGTCAAGTTTTTATACTCGTGAACCTGCTCCATAATTGGCTTATCGTCAACCATCTGAAACTTGATCCACTTTCCAACGACATACTTCTTTTTCCCGGCATCATCTGCACCATATTTCTTCTCCAAACTGTCCCATATGACTTTAGCAGATTTCTAATTTATAAACAAATCAAAGAGAGGGTTAGTCATATGATTAAGCAGATGACCTCGAATAATTTTATTATCCTTTTCAAATTTCTTCTTAGTAGCATCATCAACAACAAAAGTAGTAGCAGCATTAGAACTATCAGCAACAACATTAACAGGTGGTTCATTAAACAAAATGTAATCAAGTTCTAATTGTTCAAAAAAAATTAAAAGTTTCTGGGACCAACGCTTATAATTATTTCCATCTAAAGGCTCAAGCTATGACATATCAGGAAGTATTTTGTTCAAAGTGGTAGCCATTAGTTAATATTGTATGTAGAATCGCTTTCAAATTGTAACAAACATGAGTAGATAATATTGACTAAGAACAAGAAGAAAACAAGAACAACTTATCAAAAAAATTGTGTCGTGGCAAGCCACTGTCTTGAAATCGATTTCGGCCCGATTGGGTGCAAATCGTTAAGACTGGTCGCTCCCCAAGATTTCACAGTACCTCCAAACACGTGCACTCGTGGCTGGAAGTTTGGAATTTGCACAAAACTATTGCCCAGAATTCATATGAAGTAGAAAAGAAGATGAAGGTATTTTTTCTATGTCAGATTATTAACAAAGAAGACTGCCTTTGTTAGGCAAAGCTATTGAAGAAATTAATCTGTAGTTGTGTGACGACCCGGCCCGTCGTCACGTGAGCTACTGCCCCGTTTTCCCCATTTTCTGCTTCATTATGTCTTATTACAAGAGTCTCGGGTGAATGAATTGATTTGGGATTGATTTTGGATGGAAATGAGACACTTAGTCTCTTTAAGGAAGACTTGTTTTGGAAAAGTCAACCGGATGTTGACTATTGAGTTAGAGGGCTCGGATGTGATTTCCGGTGTTTCGGTTAGCTTCGGAGGATGATTTGTGACTTAGGAGTGTGATCGGAATTGAATTTGGAGGTCCGGTGTAGAATTAGGCTTGAATTGGCGAAGTTAGTATTTTGGCGAATTCCGGTTGGTAGGTGAGATTTTGATTCGGGGGTCGGAATGGAATCCCGAGAGTTGCAGTAGCTTCTAGGTGATTTTGGATGTGTGTGCAAAATTTCAGATCATTCGGAGGTGTTTTGGTCGGGCTTTTGATCAAATGCGTATTTCGAAAGTTTTTAAGAAACTTAGGCTTGAATCCGATGTAATTTGATGGTGTTGGTGTTGTTTGTGGTGTTTTGATGATTGGATCAAGTTTGAATGATGTTTTAGGATGGGTTGGCACTTTTAGTTGAGGTCCCAGGGGCCTCGGGGTGATTTCGGATGGTCAATCGGACCAATCTTGGCTTTTGAAAGTTGCAGATTTCAACTGGAATGTTGCAGACATTTCTGTTCTTTGCGATCGCAGGAGGACCACTGCGATCGCGTAGAAGGTTTTGGGGAGCTGTTATGATTACTCATCGCGATTGCGGAATAGTGTATGCGATCGCATAGGTTGAGGAGGTTGTTCATTGCGATCGCATGAGGTGTATTGCGATCGCGTAGTGTTAAATGGACCCGAGGTCCTGAGGGGTACTTTGTTCAATGCGATCGCGGAGTAGGGTATGCGATCGCGTAGGTTTGATTGGTGAAGCAGTGCGATCGCAGTGAAGGGGTCGCGTTCGCATAGGCCATTTTGGAGGCCTAGGGAAGTTGTCTTATGCGATCGCAGAGGCTTGGATGCGATCACACAGAGTAAAATCTGGGCTGGCAGAAGGGTTTTATTAAACATTTCATCCGCGAACCAAGTCCCATTTCCACAATTTTTGAGTAACCTTGAGAGCTTTTGACGAGGATTAAAGAGGGTTTTGACTGGGAATCGATTGGAGGTGAGTCTTATGGCCTAGAAACATCATTTTATTGTGGATTCAACACTTAAAATTCATGGAAAATTGATTAAAAAGGGAAGAATTAGGGCTTGACTTTTGAAATGAAAATTTGGGGTTTGAGGGAGCATTTGAGCTCGGATTTTGGTAAATTTGATATGTATAGACTCGCGGCGAGATGAGGAATCCAGTGAAGTGAATTTCTGATTTTTCGAGGAGTGGGCCCGAGGCTCGGATTTTGCCAATTTAGTAATTTTCGATATTTTTCGAGTCTTTTCAATTGGGTTATGTTCCCGTAGCCTATTGTAATGTATTCCTTGTGGTTTTGATCAGATTCTACGCACGAGGAGGTTGATTTGCGAGGCAAGGGAATAGCGAGCTAGGATTTTGGCCGGCTTGAGGTGAGTAATGATAGCAAATGATATCCTGAGGGTTTGAAACCCCGGATTTGCACAACGTAGTGCTATATTGAGGTGAAACACGCGCTTAATGGCGAGCGCGGGGTTGTTTACCACTGGGGATTGTGACTTGGTCCGTCCCATTTGATATTTTACCACATAATTGACTAAGCTGATTTGTTTATCATCGTTATTTGGGCTTATTTCCATGTTTTGGGCTTAATGCCGATTACTTGAATCCTTCAGGGATTGTTATCACTATTTCCTCACTATATTGATACGTCATTTGAACTCAGTCCCTATAATTATACTGTTTTGCAAACTCAGCCGCCTTAATTGAATTATGAGATTTTAATGACATTTTCACTGCTGTATGGGGCTGAGAACTATTATTTTATTGATGTCGAGGGGCTTATGATGTTTCTGGACTGAGTGAGGCTTTCAGGCCTTGAGCGTATTGTGAGGAGGCTTTCAGGCCTCGAGTGTATTGTGAGGAGGCTTTCAGGCCTCGAGTGATATGTGAGGAGGCTTTCAGGCCTCGAGTGTGATGTGTGAAGGCTTTCAGGCCTTATGTTGATATAGCGCTTGGGCCGTAAGGGGCCCCTCCGGAGTCTGCACACCCACAGTGAGCGCGGGTACCCATGTGATATGAGAGTGAGCCCGAGGGGCTGTTATTATGCTGAGTGACTGATACTGAGCCCGAGGGGCTGATACTGTTCTAAGCGATTGATGCTGAGCCGAGGGGCAGATTTCTACTCACTATTTACTTGTTGATTTACCTGATTTTAAAAGGAGATTTCATTCGATTCTTTACTGTTTTACTGTTTTTACTGCCAGATATAGAATTGCTTTGTGCAGTTATGTGTTTTCATGCCTTCGGTTATTATTTATTATTATTACTCACTGGGTCGGAGTACTCACATTACTCCCTGCACCATGTGTACAGATTCAGGCATAGCAGAGTCTGCACCTGAGCGCTGATTTCCTTCCAGACCAGGCAGCGATTTGGAGATACGAGGTAGCTGATGACGTCCGCAGCCCCTTGTCTCCCCTATCTTATATCACTTATGTTTTCTTCAGACTATTGTACCGGATATTATCTTTGTAGACTTATAGCAAACTCTGTAGTAGCTCATGACTTGTGACACCCCGGTTTGGGCTGTGTCGGGATGGTTTCCTTTGTTTTTATCGCTAATTCCGCATTAATGACTATATTAAGCATGTGTTAGAATTGTTAATATTAATTAATTGCTTCAAAGGAGGTGTTGCGTTGTTCTGGCTGGCCTTGTCTTCACGAGAGGCGCCATCACGACCGGGTTGGGAATTGGATCGTGACAAGCTGTTACAGAAATTAAAATGGAGTCGTTACCCAATTAACTACAACAGTTACAAGAATTAAATCTTGGGTGTTACAAGAATTAAATCATGGCTGTTACAAAATAATAAATTGGACGTTACAAAATCCAATTCAAACAGAAAGAATTTGGACATATTCTGACAAGCATGTATTTGGTCATTTTTCTAGTAAGCTCAAAAATTGAAGTCTTTACCCTCTAATGTTTATTTTACGAACTTCAAGTCTTTTCATTTTATCGTAGGAGTCTAGGCCACGTGATTGATTAATCTGTCGAACCGTCTACTAATTATCGACTTGGTAAGCTATCACCTCACCAACTAGTTAACCAGATGCAAGCCCCTTCTCCGGCGGATTCTTCCTTTTTCTTCTCAGCCTATAGTATATTGGCAGCCGTTTTCAGTTGTTGTTCTTCCCCCAACGACAAGTTCTTACATGTTACTCATTTGCCCGCCAACGGAAACAACACTTTCCGTCTGACTTTCATGTGCTAAGCACGCACCAGCGTTCTCGAACTCTCCATGAGAATCATAATTACATTACTTATAGCTTCTATGTTCGTAGAGAAAGCAGATTAAAATTTGTTTTTCATTCTAAAGCACAACTTGTATCCACGTGCTTCGTATTCACCCGGAGCTAAAATTTATAAACATTCTTCTTGCTAAAAATTGTCATAAATTAAACTATTATTATCGTAGATCCATATATATATATAAATGAGTAATTATGCTTGAGAGATTTAGAATTTTTTTGGTTAATATACATTATTTCAAGTTTTACTTTAGTGTTGTGATCAGGTTTGTTTTGTTTACGAATTTGGTATTAGGTTTACTTGTTCTTGGTACTACTAGTGTCAATTTATTAAAACAACTTTAAAATGCATGATCAAATCCAAGTACTTAATTAATTAACCTAATTAAATTGACTCTTAAGAAACTATCAAACCCCTTCTTTCTTTCTTTCTAGAATGCATGATTGTGTAACATAGCAAATTATTCCACGTGTTTTCCAAAGACAAAGAATGATAGAAAAATCAAGAAAAGGAAAGAAACTATTGCCATATTCATCATTTCATTGGTGGATGGTGGTGGTTTGTAGATATCAATTTGTTTCTTTTTAATTACAATTATTAATAAGTTGCTCAATAAGAAGAAAAGTTACATGATTATATTTGCAACTAACTGAATAAAGCATGGAATTTTTTTAAAATTTTATTTATTATAATGGAATTTGATTTAATTAGTGGTTGTTGAAGTGGATGATAGGCCCCTCCCTTCTTATCATCATAACCTTGATTGCACGCTTGCAATTTATATAATTCTGTGTGTTGCCCATTAATATTCTTGGTTCAGTCACTTGAATCCTTTTATAGACAAATTATTGCTTTCTAAAGATACCGAAGTAATTTATTTATTTAATAGGTAAGTAATAAAGTTGATGTCACGTGATTAGGAAGTCACGAGTTCGAGTTGTCGAAACAACCTCTTGCAGAAATGCACGATAACGTTGTGTACAATAGATCCTTATGGTTCGGCCTTTCCCCGGAACTTGCGCCTAGCGGGAGCTTAGTGCGCCAGGCGGCACTTTTTTAATATGTGAGTAATAAAGTTGCTGCCATGTGACCAGGAGGTCACGGATTCGAGCTATGGAAACATCCTCTTTTAGATATGCAGGATAAAGCTGCGTACAATAGACCCTTATGGTCCAGCCCTTCCTCGGACCCCGCGCATAGCGGAAGCTTAGTGCACCGGACGATTCTTTTTTTTTAATATGTGAGTAATAAAGTTGCTGTCATGTGACCAGAAAACTGCGTACAATAGATTCTTATGATCCGACTCTTTCCCCGACCTTGTGTATAGCGGGAGCTTAGTACACCATGCTGCCCTTTTCTAATACGTGAGTAATAAAGACGGGCACAGATATCCTTCACAGTAGTTATGCCAGTAAAGAAAAAAGCTACGTTTACAGATTATGAGAGGGAAAACCTTATCGACACCATGTGTTTATATAAAAATAATGAATTCCCTTTCATGTATGTATATATGTATACATTTATTATCACTTAAGCATGATTAAGTGATATATAAATTTAGTTTAATGTGTAATTGCTAAGGTTAAATTATTAATTACGTTTAGGACTCAAGTTGAAAGTAAGTATTTTCCATTAGAGGTTCCCTGTAATATTAGTTGATAATGATTAATGACCAGTGATTTTCTCTGATTACGAAAGAGATGTCACTGGTCAAACAAGACTTAAATTAATCCTCGTGATTTGGAGAGAGGAAAACCATTAGCAAGCAATATATAACATCACAAAAAAAGATCGAAGACCCCACCCTCTAATCACCCTCCCCCCCTTCCCCAAGAGAAAAAAGAAGAAAAAACAATTGAGTAGAATTCCCTCTCTCTCATTCTCTGCAATATTGTTCTTGTTCTTTTATTATTTTATAACACGTTATCAGCACGAGACTCTAACCAATTGAGTAGAAGTTTTGGGATGGAGCATAATGGTTGTCAATTGTTCCATGAACTTCCTTCACGATTAAATTCTGGATTTAAGGTAAGTATTTTACTTTATTTTTCTCTTTTAGATTCTTGACATTCTATAATTTGATTTTAAATACGAGCAAAGACAATAAATTTTGATTATAACTCTCATGGAGTTAGTAAGAAATTATAACCACCCAGAGTGGTAAAATAGTTATCCCTTGCCATGACTGTGGGCAAAGAATTGAAAACTCGTCCCATTGAATTTGCTCCATTCTCATTCCCTTAAGAGAATGTGATAGCAATATGTGATAAGTCTGAAAGAAGACAAAATTATTACCATGAAGGTATCAATGGATGTGGACGTGGCAATAGACGAAATTATAATCGTCATCATTGTGAAAATGAGAATAATAAGGATTCTCAAAATAATCCTTCCCTCTCTGAAAGTAATATTTGTCATCGATTTGACATGAGATTTTATAAAGCACATATAGATGGTTATGGTCCATTCATGATGTGAATGTGACAACATCTGATTTATGAATACATATTCATTCTTCAAAGAATATGAACGTGCTAGTGGTAGTGAATATACCACACTCACCTCTAAAAGGAGGTTTGAGATGATATAAGAAAATAATGTCATTATTATGGCATGAATGGTCATTGGTCACGTACCTATTGTACGCCAAAATATTTTGGCATTGTGATTGTTAAAAGACAACGGTAATGCAAGAAACAGATCTTGCATATAATTTTGACCATAACCATAATGGTATAACTTTCTCTTTAAAAGAGATATTCACCATATGGGTGTTGATGAATATGTGGTACTACAAAATTAATTGAGAACTCTGCAAGAGCCAATTATACTATTTTGTAGAAACACAATTAATTAACAATAAGGTATTGTGTTGTAGTAAGTCTCAAAGAAACTTATTCAGTTTTCAAAGTATACGCGAAAACGGTTGATTATATTGAGACTATAAATAAAGGAAAGATTTAATATCTTCTATTACTACAACTTGTAGCGGGATAATATGTATATGAAAAGCTACCCGCTTTATTCTCCAGTTTGTACTACCCAAACAAAAAAATGCCACAATAAAGAGAAGTTTATTGATATAAAAACCTATATCATAATAAACTTGGAGTTTATTGATAATTGCACACGTCATGGTGTAAATATGAACTTTATCAATATTGATAATTTATTCAGTTGGCATAATTGGTTTAGCCATATTAGTTTAAGCATGATGTGCAAAAATAAACGAGAATTCACATGGGTAAATATTAAAGAACTAGAAAGTTCTTTACGAATTCTCTTATATTGCTTGTTCTTATAAATTAATAGACCAACTAAAATTGGGATTGAATCCCATGAATGCTGGAAATATCAAAGGTGAATATGGGCCCATTCACCTGCCATGTATACCACATAAGATGCATCTATGAGATGGTTACATGTGCGATTATTAATAACCTGCAACATGGTGTTTTGCGAGGTAACTTGATCAATAATTTAATTTCGAGCATAATTTCCAGATTTTCTATTCAAGATAGTTTATCTTGATAAGTTGGTTTACATCACAACTGGTTTAGCAAAATAATTTATTGAGTGCCTCCACTTAGTAGCTAAACTATTGCTTATGAGAACATAGTTATCTATATCAGTTTGATATAGGTTATATACGAAAGTATATTACATTCTCCCCTCACAAGTGGTTAAGAGTCAGGAACCAAATAATTCCATCTTATTATTATTGATGTGCGGTGTATATTTTGATTAACACCATAACGCACAAAGGTGGATTCTCAAAGTTGAGGTAACAAGTTAGTTTTTCTAACATGTGGAGGAGACATGATAAACAGTTGAGAAAAAGTTATGTGGAATGAATTATCATTTGTACATTTAGATCCTCGAATAAGATAATATGAACTTGAAGTTCATAAAAGGATAATTCATTTGCAATATATTGCAAAGCATGCCAGACGCATTTGCTGACCCAAAGAAAGTAACTATATTCTCATTGCAAATGCTCCTATTTGAATAAGTCCTAGAAGGACAAAGTCTATAGTACGCTTAAAGCGTATAGACAAATCGGTTTCAAATAAACTTCTTGATAAAGAAGATGAGCAAATGATCATAGTAAAGGAGGCAAGTGATCTAGAAGATCACATGACATAACACTTTATAAAATCTCATGAGAGATTCAGGTACCTGAATATATGAATGAAGAGATCTCTATGTTATGTCATTATGAAAATATATTGAAACTGATATAAAATCTTTGTCGACGTCAACCTTCAAGAAGCTAGTGCACAAGATTGGGATGTGAAGGCTCAAGGATGTGAATTGATGCTCTCATCAGGGGGAGTTAATGCGCGTTGCACTCTTTTTCCCTTACAAGGTTTTGTCCCACTGGGTTTTCCTTGCAAGGTTTTTAAAGAGGCAACCAATAGGCGCATTTCTAAACATGTGTACTCTTTTTCCTTTTTCTAGAATTTTTTTTCCCATTGGGTTTTCTTTTAGTTAAGGTTTTAACGAGGCACATTATCTGTTGAATAGACATTCAGGGGGAGTGTTATAAATAGAATTTTATTTATGGTGAATGTCTATATTTAGAGAGATTCTAGGGTTTATTACTTGGTGGCTAAGTCACCCTCTCCCTATAAATAGAAGGTTCTATTCCATTGTAATTCATCCCAAAATTCAATAAGAATTCCCTCTCTCTCTTTCTCTGCAATATTGCTCTTGTTCTTTTATTATTTTATAACAAGATTAAAGATATCGGATAACTCTGTCTACTAATGTTTAGGTAAATAAAAAAAACCACCTAATATTTTTTTCCCTTTGCTAAAATATATTACAAGGGTTAATTATTATCTTTTAAGGATAAAACGAGGACAACTAATTCATATTCTTGTGAATAAAATTTAAGAAACCCTTTACCTGGGATTTTCCAATGTAAATTCAGATTTAGTCAGGGCCTAATAAAGATATTGAAGGCCAAGTCGTAAACCCCCCAAAAAACATGATTTGTTACAGAGGAATTTTCATAAAGCACTATAAATTAGAGGCTAGTAACTATAATTTGCATAATTACCATTCATAGCTGCTATTCAATTGTTACTAGCTTGTATGATGTATTCAAACACACAACAAATACAGCCTATGTCAAATGTATGTGTTCGCGTAACGAATACAACATGTATCGACTGTATAATGTAACCATTCGCATATTGAATACAACATGTATCGACTGTATACTGGGGTGTATACAAAGGATACAATCTATATCGACTGTATTCAAACGCGCAACGAATATAACCAAGGCGAAATACATAAATACAGAAAAATAAAATTCTCTTGCTAAGAGTCGAACTCTACTCTCCGTTAACTAAGTAGATACTCTAACCAATTGAGCTACAAGAGCTTGTTGCTGTCTCTTAATTCAAAATAATTAATCTCTTATTTTATTGATTTGCTATAAATTCAAATATAGCTACGAATGGTAAATTTGCTAAAAATATAGCTACGAATGATAAATACAGTATATATGTTTGACGTGCCACGTAATCCTTTGATAACTCTACGCAATAGAACAAAGAAATTGCATTATTTGTCATTGATGATGTAATTCTTTTTTACTGACCTGTAATAAAATCAATAGTTGTTACCACTTGGTATCATTTGGATATTCTCCAACCTCAAAAAGTTTCCGAATAATCCTCTAAGATTCTGGTGGTGATATTGTTGAAGAATTTAATATCTCAATGAATTTTCAGTACTCCTCTATTTGTTTATATGGAGTATTTCAGAATAAAATAACTATAGTAAGGTATCTTAAACTATAAAAATTATATAGTATCAATTTTACAAAATAATTAAAAATGTCTGAGAACAATGTTGTCTTTGCTACTTGTGGATTTAATATGTTTGAATAAAATTTTACAAAATTGCCTTTAAATAAAGTAGATTGACTTTCTTAGGAGTTAATGACAAACGAAATTCCAAAATGGTATCAGTATAGCCACCTTAATAGAGTTCTAAAGGACAATAAGACTAATTTCAAAAGAAATTTTAAAATAGTGATCTTTATACTCATAACCAGCCGGTTTTGCTGTTTACTTTTCTTAACTGGTATGTACATATTATACATTGATTATATATAATCACTATACATATATTATACTCGTATTATACATGAATTACACATATATTATACATTCGTCGGTTTTAGTTAAGTGGTTTGATGAGCGTTTTTTGTGTTAATTCCTTTTAAAAATATCGAGGAAATTAATTTGATCCTAGAAGGTGAAAAGGGCTATTTTTGGTGTATCCACCGCAATAAAGAAAATGTGATAATTTTCTTTGACTTTAGAAAAAAAAAAACTTAAATAGAATTTTATTGCGATATAATAAAAAAAAGTTGAATAATTAGTATTCCTGTTACAACGGGCCATGCACCTTGCCCTACCTACATGTCATGCAAGCCTATCATAATGGTAACTTTTTATAATTATTTAATTTAATATTGCTTATTTATATATATCAAATCATTTGGTTGACCACTTAAAGTGAAACTCTTTAAAAGTACTCAAATCAATCTGTAGCTATTTGTTTTGAAGTTGAAGGAAAATTAAATATCATATTCATATGGACAAATTCAGGAAAATTTGTGTCTTTTGTGGAAGCAATTCAGGCAATAGGAAAATTTTCAGTGATGCTGCTCTTGATCTTGGAAGAGAACTGGTCTTTTTTTCTTTTTCTTCTCTTTATATGTGTATTTATACAAATTTCTCTTCTATTTCTGTTTTGATAAAAATATTATTGGATTTTAGAGGTTGTTATTATTAATAAAGAGAAGTTTTAGGTGGAGAGGAAGATGGATCTAGTTTATGGAGGAGGAAGTATTGGACTTATGGGGTTGGTTTCTCAAGCTGTTTATGATGGTGGATGCAATGTTCTTGGGTAAGTGCGAATCCTTCAACCACCCCCCCCACCCCACCCCACAACCCACCCTCACCCTCACCCTCACCCTCAATCAAAACCCTAGTAAAAATTTGTCTGCATTAAGTTTTACGCCAGATCAATTGATGCATAAGTGTTTGCGCATGCTTCTTTCATGATTACTTATTCTATATTTGGTGTAAACATTCGGTACAGTTGAGTTTTAATTTACCATCAAACCCTATTAATTTTTTCTATTTTTTCTTGTATGATTAAATTTTGGAAGGATTGGAGGGAGAAAAAAAAGAGGAAAAATTTATTGACACGTATTGTTTATACCAAAATACTGTAACTTTTGTGTTTAAGTACTCACAAAACTAAGATGAGAATGTGTGTTAATTTTTCACAATTAAATAGTAAAAGTACCTGAACAACGCATGTTATATATTTATTGAGTTAATGTAAACACGAGGTATAAGTAATTTTTTCCAAGAAGGGATTTTATTGTGGTTCAACAAGTGAAACATAGTAAATTTTGAATTGGTAGGGGTTTTTGTTTGTATCACAAGTTGGAACCAATTTTCCGAATATATGATTAACTTTTATTCATTTTTTTCCTTTTTTTGTTGTCAATTGATTAGAATTATTCCAAGAGCTCTTGTTCCAGTAGAGGTACGAAATAAAATCTCAAACACCCTCCTTCCATTCCTTCCCCCTTTAATTCTTTTTATTTCACTCCCGCTTTAAATACAGTAAAAGATACGTATGTATATAGAAAAACGGGTTCAAGATTTTAACTCGATGAGTTCAATATTTAATTAAACGTTAGCAGATATCGGGCCATGCAGTGGGAGAAGTATTAGTAGTATCTGATATGCATGAAAGGAAAGCTGAGATGGCTCGTAGAGCAGATGCTTTTGTTGCACTTCCTGGTAATTAAAACCCTAATTATATATGGTTTTTAATATACTTTGATTCATATATATTTGAAATTTGAATTCATAATATATATTATTATTTGACTTTGATACTGAAGGAGGGTATGGAACAATGGAAGAATTGCTTGAGGTCATAACATGGTCACAGCTTGGAATTCATGAAAAACCAGTAAGAATATTAATTAGTTTTCTTCTCTTTTTAATCATACTATCATATGTGTGTATGTTCAAATAAAAAAATTTGAGATACTCTTATATATTGAATAAAAAATTGATTACTGATAATATAGCTATCTTTTTGCTGACGTAATATTCTAGGTAATACATGTTGAAAATGTCTGAAATTGAATGCTTGGATTTGTTTTTTTTTTTTTAACTAATTAATTAATAAACTTTATAGGTGAAGGAAATAGCAGGTTACAAAATTTAAAAAGTATAAAATACTCCTGTTTTAGTTTGATGCGACTTCGAAAAGTCTAGTTTTGGTTATAATTAATAGAATATTAATCGAAGAATTAATATAGTACAAATTTGTAAAATAATCAACCAAACCGAACCATTGACACCCCAACCAATTGAGCTAGCCCTCAACCTCGATAGGGTTATATAAATAGTCAACTTCTGATACTTTAATTTATTAATGACCAATGGGATTGCTGACTGATATTTAACTGTTTGATATTTGATTTCCAATTAAAATCTTTATTTTTGGCGAGAAAGTAAGCATCAACTACGCTTACTATTTAAGAATATATCTTTCTTATGAATATTCTCTTCTTCTTTCTTAATAAGAAGAGAATCTCAATCAATGCATGTGTCATACTTCACATAATAAACTCATTCAAAAGAAAATTAATTAATCCAAATCATATGTGAAATGAAGATTTGAGATCTCCTTTTGGATTATTTTTATTTTAATAATTTCATGATGTGATGTAGACATACCAAGTCTGTCTTATTGTATCATATTTTTCACCAAATAAACTCAACCAATACAATAATAAACTAATCCTAACCAAATGTGAATCCAAGATTTTGAGAACTCTTTTCCATTATTTTATTTTATGTCATAGTTGTAGCTAGTATGGCTATAAATAAACAATGCTATTTAAATTAATAAACAGAAAAGGACAAAAAAGGTGAACAAATAATCTAGCTAGTCACCATTAAATCTTTAGTAATAAGAGGCATTTATTTTTATATTTGTTAATTAAACATTCATGCATGAAACCACAAGTTAGATACATCAATCAAATTAGATAGCAATGACACGATTGTATTGACATTCAACTCGACACCCTTCCTACCTTGAAAAGGATAGATAGACATTTCTAGAATATCACAAGCCTATGCATTTTTGCTTTATTAAATTTTTTATTATTGTGGTATCCGAACTAGCTTCTGCGTACCTCGACTAATTTCACGAAGTACCTATTACCTCCCACTAGCATAGATCATGTGTAACTCTATCGACCAAGACTTGGACAGAATTATCTTATGATATGTTTTGGTGATTATCAAGAATCATTTTAATATATATGATTAGAGATTTACATGTCATATAGTTTTAGTCCATTTGAAATTTAGACGTAGTTGATTGATTGATACTCCTTTCGGTCCACAATAAGTGATTTTTTGGCCTTTTTTCGTGATCCAAAATATCTGATTTTTCTAAATTTCAAGAATGAATTAATTATTTTTTTCCTACATTGCCTTTGGAGTAAATAGTGTTGGAGTGTGTGTTAGGAGTATTTATGTGAAGAGATAGTAAATGTTAATATGGTCAATTTCATTGCTGATTAATTTTAAAAAGTAAATTTCTTAATATGTACAAAAACAGTCAAAAAATCACTTATTGTGGACCGGAGAGAGTACCTCCTTTTCAGCATATCTACTGTTACCAACAATAGATATAATCCTAGTAAAAGATTGCAATATGTTGAAACAGGTTGGATTATTGAACATAGATGGATATTATGATTGCTTGCTTGGATTATTTGACAAAGGAGTAGAAGAAGGATTTATTAAGCCTTCAGCCAGAAATATTGTCATATCAGCTACAACAGCCAAAGAGCTTTTAGAAAAGATGGAGGTATTTTCTTTAACAATGCTCCCAAAATCTTATTTCATACAACTATATTTCAACAAGAAGATAATAATAAAGTACAGTCAAATCTCTCTATAACAATCTCGTTTATTCCGAATATTTTTGGATGTTATAACAAATTGCTGTTATAGAAAACACATATTATAATAGAACATGAGATTTGGTTCAGGAAAAATTTAGCTTTTATAAAAAAGTGTTGTTCTATAAGGATGCTGTTATAGAGAGATCTGACTGTAGGTGAAATCACGAGAGACCAGGGCTTAAATTCAATAAAGAAAAATGTTAGGTGATTTGTTTCCATCTATCTAAGTTTTAGTGGGCAGAGTTACCTGATTATGTTGCTCGGGCCCTTCAAAAATGTCGTCGGGTGTACATCAGATCCTCCAAAAGTAAGTCCATTTTTGGAGCATCTGACACATGTATGACAACATTTTTGGAGAGTCCGAGTAACATAGTTACGTGATACTTATATTGATGGGAGTCAAACAGTCGAGGTGTGTGCAAACTGATCCAGGCACTAACCTTATAAATAAAAATTACATAATCAGTACTTAGAGGTCTCACAAAGAAAAAGAGAACAGAAAAAGGATATTGGTCTGTTAAGAAACACCAGAGGTCTTGGGAAGAGAAACAAAACCAACAAAGTTGCAACTATCACAAGGGTTATGACCTATAATAGCAAGAATGGCTACAAAATAACAAGTTTATTACAGCGACAACAACAGCCTAGTGAAATCCCACATGTGGGGTATGGGGAGGGTAGTGTGTATGCATCCGGATACACGTGGGGTCTGGGGAGGGTAAGATGTATGCATCCGGAGGAGTAGAGAGGCTGTTTCGATAGACCCTCGACACAATAAAATAAAAACAAAGTAACAAGTTAATTAATTCAGTAAAAAGTTTATTAATGTTGCTGTTCCCTTTTGCAGGATTATGCACCAATACACAATCAAGTACCACCAAGCAGGTGTTGGAACACTAGTGGTGGACCAGTGACAAGAAGTTCATAATTTCTGGCTGGAGTTTGTCATATTACTCAAGTGTGAAGGTTGTATTTTTCATTGTTTGACAAACACTTTTTAATTTACCACTCACATGAAAATTCCAAGTGAAAAGGAATACACAAAAGAAAAAATACTTTGGTTTTGAATAGCAAAAAATGTTGTAAATTTGGTAAAAGAACATTGATTTGTTTTGAATGGGATGAGATTCAACAAAGCTGGAACTGGTCCCTCATTGCATATTGAAACAAACCTATGATCTTGATCTCATCTAAAATGAGTCAAAACCCTCATTCAAATAGGAAAATGAGTTACTTTTCCTATAAACCAATACATGCATATGAACATACAAGAAATAACTTAATGTTTAAACAGGCACTTCAGCTAATTTTCAGTATTTCAGTTCTTGAACATTATGCTAAAGAAGTCGAGCTTCAATATCCGTCCTTGGAAAAAGAAGAGAATAAAACTAAATAAGATGAACGATAAGTTTCTGGAGACAATATAGAGGCAACAAATCTCAATCTAGTGAAGATTATAGTGCTGAATATTGTACAGATGTGTAACGAGACAAGCGTTTAACCAATACATTAACGAACAACTATTATCACAGCTTGAAAGAACTCAAAAACCTCCAATACAGAACTAACCAAATATTGAAACAGGGGAAACAAGTGTAATAACGTTTACGTAGCACTAAAAGATATCTCCTACCTGTCTAACATGTATTAATTCCATCCTTGCAATCTTTTGTCAAGTTGTAAAATGTCTCAACCCGTGATTTTGCTCGAACAAGGACCTCTGTGTCAACTTCAACTCTCATATACCCATCAAATTCAACTGGGTGGCCACCATTTAGTTGCGTTGTTTCATTATACCACTCACTTGTGTTACTCCACAAGTAGTTATAATCATCAAGCAAATGCACCTTGTAGTGAGATCTAAGCTTATCAAAATAATTATAGAATGGCTCGTTTGTGGCAACATACAGATTCCTCCAAGGTTTAATAATTCCTTGAAGCTTTGCGACAAGGGAATCGGGGGATGTATCAGCATCCAGGTGGGGCCATAACTTCTTATTCTGTGCTTTCTCTCCGCGAATAACATGAACAGCATCAAAATCCCAGTCCATGCTTCCACTAATCTCAGTTACTATATTCATAAGTCTCTTTGATTTCCACAAAGCTTGCCACGGTCTCTGGATGTATTTGGCGGAAGGCCCTTCACAGACCCGATACCAATAGTTCTCAGGTTCAGGAGCGTCGAATTGCCTCCATATAATTGTGCTCTTATCCTTCATTAGTTCCAAGGGGGACACTTTGTAGTCCTTAACCTTTCTTACGGAGATTTTCTTCTTGTGTGTCTTATCCCATTTCTTCCAATCTTTAAGGAAGTCACCTTCCTCGACAATGGATGCAGTCTCTTTCAAATGTTCGAAATCAAAATAGAACCTAAAGTCTTTTCCCTCCTCATCCTTATGACTACGAGTGTGAGAAGCTGCCAAACAGATACTCAAATCCATCACGAACGTACGATTCAAGTACTGAGCCTCACCCAAAGCACATAGAAAACTCCATAGGTACTGGTTCATTCCTTTACAGTAATCACCACCCCGTGAATAGTACAAGTATCTCCCGTTCTTGAAAGCTGAATCTGATCCCAAGATCGGAATTGTATCATTGATCTCCTCATCCAGAACAGGTGGAGCAATTTTGGCCTTCGGACTAGTTCTAGTGGAATTACCACGGAGTCTTGGGCGACGGGCATTTACTCCTGAATGCCAGCGACCTGCGTGAACCACTTTGTAACTACAATCATCAGTAAACCCAATCTTAAACCTCCGGAAATCCCTGTACTTTCTCCAAGATCTCTCTTTCTTATTCCTGAACCTCCACGCGACATCACACTCAGTCGGCTTCGATCCATTAACAGGTGTTCGATAATCCAAAAACGCAATGGACTTAAAAGCCTTCAAATTGAACCTCTGAATCGTGATCAAGATCCGAGGATCGGAACAATTCACTACAGTCACATCCTCACATCCTGATTTCAAAGTCACATTGGGCAGTTTCTCTTCAGATTTCTCAATAGTAGCTTCAGTAATCGGCACTAAAGGAAACGCTCCATCAGGAGCTGCCATGGGAGTAGTGGCAACATCTTCACCAGTTTTTAGGACAGAATTATCAATTTTGAATGTGGCATTTTCAACTTGTGTGAAAACTCTAGTTAAAGCTCTAGAAGATTCCCATGGATCAGGTGGTTGGTATGTAATAGCAACTATAGTAAATATAAGCACAGAGAATACAAAAACTGAGAAACACACATTGCTTATAACTTTTATCAAGTTTTGCCCAATTGGGTCAGATGTTGAATTCAATTCCTTCATTTCTACAAAACTCTTAAGTCTCCAAATCAAATGCAAATCATCTAAACAAAGTACCAAGATTAAGCTAAAACAGAGATTTTTAGGAAAAAATCAAGATAATGGCTTACTCACCTCAAATCTGAAACTGACCATTTACTCAAAATTACAAAATCAACAATAAAAATTGAATCTTGGAGTTGATAAGCACTGAAAACCTCAAATTTCAGATGCAGAAAAGATTGGATCTTGGGGAAAATTTAATCTTTTCTGAAGATAAACTGGGTACGAGAGAGCTAAAATCTTAGTTTTTATAACTGGGGTTTGAGTGAAAAATTGGATCTTGAATTGGGTTTGTATAGAAAGAAAGGTTTTTGAGAAATTGGAAAAGGATTTTAATTGATCTGAGCTTAATAATGGGGATTAAACATGCAGAAATTTAGAAACAGATCTGAGAAAGATTTTGATATGATAAATCCTGTGTCTTTACTCTGAAGGCTTTAGGACTTTAGCTATAGAAAATTGAGATTTTCTTCTTCTTTCCCTTTTTAATTAGTTTTTTTTCTTTTTGTTGTTGTTGAGTTAGATTAATTTCCACTGCTAGTTTGTCGTATTGCTGTATGAACAACAGTTAAGTGAGCTGTCACTATAACTGGTACTGTGGACTCTGGTTGTTTGAGTGCTATGTCAGCAAGAAATGGGGACCACATTCCAATTATTTTTAGTAAGAGGTGTTAAACTATATAAAAGTAAACACGCCCGAAAATTAAGGGAGTCAATACATAGTATATATACATATAAATATTTTTTTACTTACCTACACAGTATATTTTTCCGCGACCTTTCCTATAAGGTGGCTCGGCCACTGACACCCCTTCGGGGGGGGGGGGGGGGGGGGAATTCACTGTGTAGTTAGGTAAAAAAAAATTATATGTATATATACTATGTATTGACTTCCCTTAATTTCCTGGTATGTTTACTTTTATATATTTTGGCACCCCTTCGTGGGAAAAATTCACTGTGTAGTTAGGTAAAAAAAATTATATATATACTATGTATTGACTCCAAAATTCTGGCTCCGCCACTACCCACATAGAAGAACTATCTAAAAGTTATTTTTTGCAAAAATAAAGGGAAAAATAGAATAATGGAATTCAATTTCCATCAACTTTTTTTCTGCTTTTATTGTTGTTTTTTTCAAAAACAAGTGATACTATGATCCTGTAAAATTAATCAAGTTTACAGTGTAGCCAAAAAGGATTAAATAAATTGAGATGATGGTTTATTCAACAATAATGATGATGATTGAATGATAATTTACATTTGAACAGTTAGTTCTTTTTTAGAACTATTCCTTTCACCATTGTAATTAAATTATGGGGCGAGTACATAGATAGTCATTCTTATGGATGCTATTTTAAGATTAGTCAGTACTTATTTTATCCTACAATTTTAAACATAAAATCCTAACTCCAGAACAATTTATGGCATTTTTTGTCCCGAAAATTTGAACTGAAAAAATGAAATTCAGGACGCATTGACTAATTTCTAAATAGCAACCCTAGTGGCTACAACAATAACAACAACAACCATCCAGTGAAATTCCACAATGTGGTCTGGGGAAGATAGTGAGTACGCAGACCTTACCCCTACCCTAGAGAGTAGAGTGACTACCTAGTGTCATTTCTACTTAAATTATAACTTTCAACAATATTTTAATTGCTTGTAAACAAAATACAAATGATAAGTCCATAAAATGTATGATCGTTATGAAGTATTAGTATGGAAAGAAAGGCTCTCAATGAATCTTAGTTCATCCTTGTTTTCTTATTTTCATCCGCCGGCCCTTCCCCGAACCCCGCGCATAGCGGGAGCTTAGTGCACCAAACTGCTCTTTTGCTAGTATCACAATAACTATTTAAAATCCAAAGGCGTTTTTAGTCAAGGAAGATTATAACTTAGAGAACGAGAAATCGGCTATGACCATGAAATATTAATGTACTTGTCTATTTGAATTAGTGGGTAAATGGTTGAACGAAGAAAGTATCATTGTATTCTGATTTATGACTTAAACATGCCGAAAGTTGAGAAAATGATAGAACTCAACAAATAATTTGTACACAGTTATCTCTAATTCCTTTCTTGATATATCTAAATTGCAAATTAGTGAAATATCTCCTCATATTTTTATTGAGGATAATTCCTACTAGCCTCAAAATCCCAATGTTGTTGTTGTTATTGTTATTCTTCTGTTGTTGATGTTGTTACTAATAGGAAATTATGTATGGAAGAGACTACAACAACTTTTGGTTGAGAGGGTAAGAAAATGTCATTCTCACTTTTCTTCCTATAAATACATCCTAACGGTCTTTTTTACCAACTATTTGGTACATAGGATCTGAATATAAATCCCCATTTCACGCTCAACATATACTAAAATAACTAAGACCTCAATGGCGAAGAGGTTAAAGGGTCGGCTTTATGAATTCTCACTTCTCATGCCACTCCATTGAAACTCACCTCAGGCCAATATTATACAAATTTAAAAATAAAAAGAACTAAAAGGTCTCAATATCTTCTACTGGCACGAAAATGTGCCTAGGTCAGCATCTCATCTATGTACGATGTATTGTGAGGATTTATCATAAATTGTCTGGTTTTACGCTGCCTTCAGTCCAGCAAAACTTTCCTTTACCCGGACTTGAGACCAGCTGTGCGAGCGTGCTCACACAGGTGGACTCAAAATTTTAAAGCAGTTATTGCGAAGTACTGCTACACTCAATAGTATGTCTCATTGAAGGGCATAAAGTTCAGTCATAAACCCTGCACTGAAAGCTTAAACTGGAGAAAGGGTTCACTGATAAAATTGTTGATACATTGGACAATAATTTACTGTGCTACAGAACTGCATTTAGTACGTTTATTATGTCCAACACCACCACACTTGGAACAGCGTATAGGTCTTTTTACAGTTTCAACTTGGGGTCCTTTGGGTTCTTTCCGGGGACGGCCAGGAGGTCTTTTGACATGCGGTGAAAGTGGACACAACACGACATCATTACCTGAAGAAGCCGAAGAAACGATATCATCTGGATGTGGTATATCAAATTTTGCTAGTTCATCCATAACTTCAGCATATATATGTTCCTGTGTGTCTCTCTTGTACCAATCAGCTACATACTGGAAAATGTTCATATCTGCCAATGTAATTGCACTACATGCATGGCTGCATGGTATGCCTGTCATTTGCCACTCTAAGCATGTACATGTCCAGAGTTTGAGATTTACAACTTCTTCTCTGCCCTGTAGCTCTCGTAGTTTGAACTCGATATCAGATAAAACCGTCACTGCTAGGTTATCGCCGACCTTTTGATTTTCAAAAATCTTTTCAGCGACCCGAGGACCAATCTGAAGGTTCCATTGTTCAATTTTGAGCTTGTTATTCTGTAATAATATATAAAGCTTTTCATGATAAGCCTCCATCAACTCTAGGACATGTACAAACTTCTCCTCCTCTATAAAAGAGTTCAGAGCATCCATAGAATTACAATTCAGCTGATCCCACCGAGGTTTCCTGAACAAGGCATTAGACCAACGCTCCGGCTGGCTAGCTATTACCCAATCATACAATTCTCTGCGGAAAGAACAGATCTTGCCTAGAGATTCATTATAACTATCTAGTGTTCGTGCATAGGCGATGTCAGTCAAGTACTTCAGTGCAATCTCCTTACCTCTCCCTTGCACTTTAAAGGCAGTATTACCATCAACGAATTTATTGAAATTCTCTTTTACACAGTGAAAACAAAAGCTGTGGTTTTCATCACCAAACATTTTGTCCAAGCTGGAGAGAAAAGGAAGACTTGCGCCTGAAACTATGACGACCTCGCGATTTTGCACAACAAGCTTTAGCTTTTCTAGAAACCATATAAGATCATCCTCATTCATGGAGAGGAGAACGCCATAAGATAGAGGATACATCTCATTGTCTGCATCCAAAGCAGAAGCAACTATAAAGGAGCTGTTGGGTAGCCCATTCAAGTTGTAAACGTCAATAAAGATCAAAGGTCTACATCCAACATGGAAGCCACGTATTGAGCAGTCATATGACACGAAGAGCCGCTTGAATCTGTTCTCCTCGGTGCACGACCATGTAGCAATAGTTCCGGGCATTGCCTCAATTAAGCGATTGCATAGCCAGGGAATCAATTTATAAGATTCACCTGACTTCTCATCAATTGCCTCCCTTATCCTCTGCTTCACACTCCAAGCCTGACGGTAGGTCAATTTGATTGCCAAATTCTTCTCAGCATCCTCACACACTTTTCTAGGCAAACAATCAGGACTACCCAATATTTCTTCTTGCATGATACCGCCCAACCACTTCATCCTGATCCGAGGCTTCAGCTGTGATGAATCTAGAGGAGGATGTGAGTGAGAGTCAACAAATTTCCTAATGGAAACATTTTGAGATTTCTTCTCGATGCCAGCACTCACTTTCCATGGGCACCCATCAGCAGCACAATGGATGCTAATGTATCTAGGTTTATTGTGCAAAATTCTGTAGTGAAATTTATTTGCAATTGAATACTTGAAAACTGCAAGCCTAAACGCATCAGCATTCTCAAAAGCTTGTCCTTCCCCAACAAGTAACTCACTCCAGTTGGCAGCAGCATCTGGAGTTCCATCGGTGATCCACTGGTGTGAAGGTGGAGGGGTAGGAGTAGGAGTATCAGCACTAACTTGTTCTTCCTCGGCACTTCCGAGAGAGACTGCTTCAACCTCAGTGGTTGAAACCCTGTGGCGGATTATACAACATTATTTACAATCAAACTTTAGGTAGTCAAAAAGTTTGCCATAATAAAGATCATGTGGACCAGTATAAGGCGGCTATTACCTAGTGGTATCCACATTAGGAGCAACTGCAGAATTAGACTCTTTCTCTGAACTTGACGCATAAACATGGGCAAAACCATCATTAAATTGTAACAGTGTATCGACACCTTCTTGGTCTCTCAGCCGTATCAATTGGGCCCTATCAAACTTCACTGTAAACTGCAAGACCTTATCTGAAGGATCAATGCCTAAGCGGTCAAAAACTGCATTCACAAAATCATTGTACTTTATGCCTGTCTTCACAATAATCTGATCAGTAATACCTCCCACATATGAAGTGGATCCATCTGGAAGCACCTTATTCTTTCCGCCCCAATGACAGAAACAAAACAATGTTTTACCTTCCGTTCCCATCATGAAGTAGTGTACATGACCACACAGCCACAAAGGGTAACGATCTTCAAAAACTTCTTTTTAGAAGGGTAACAATCTTGAAAACTAAATACCTGATCAGGAAATAAAATAAATTTAACAAGAGTTACTTATCAAGGCTGAATGTACTACTTAAAATCATAATTTATAAGAAAGGACACAAAAGCACGGGGATTAGCCAAGCATCTTCGAATACAAGATTAAAAGCATGTTTTTCCCTATAAGTAAATACATCTTAAGCTATCATGATCTTGGAACAAAACCAAATTCCAAATACACGATAGGGATCAACATCCAACACCAAAAAACCAGGCAAACGACAAAATTTTCGTTCGCAGGAAAAAACAAAAAAGAAGCATTTTTATATGTGAGTACCATCTATGCAGGTTATTTCAAGCAGAATAGCCGATTCCCATCATATCATCATGAAACATAAAATTAAAACATATGACGACTGAGAAAGATATAGGATTTCATCAAATTTTTACAATAAGGTGTCAAAACAGAAACCCCCCACCTCCCCCCCTCAAAAAAAAATCAATAAGATTCCAACTTCAACCAAGAATCTCAAGATTCGAAAATGGGGTTCAAAAATAATTTTACACAGCATTTTCATAATTTGCTGTAAAACAGAAAATTAGCAAAGAAGACAAGCATATTAAGCCATAGAATTTCATCAAATGCAAGAAGGGTCAAAACAAAAACCTCAGTAAAGAATAAAGTTTCAGACTTGAAGCAATGATAAAAATACAGAGCTAGTTTTGAGCATAAATTTACCCTTTTCACCTTTATAAGCTGCAAATCAATGAACTTTAACCAAATGGGGATTCTCTAATATGCTTTTGAAACTAAAAAAAGAAATTCCCATTTTGGTCCACTGGTTTCAGTGATGAATTAGGGCTTCACTATTCAGTCGGGTTATGGGAATTGGGTAATCTCCCTCGCGATGCCAGTAATCTGTTTATGATATAATTTAAATGTTGAATTGGCCCTCAATCTTTTCTTTATGTGAAGTTTGTCCCTTCATATCTAGAAGTAATTTTTGTTAAGATTTAAAACCGTTTTTTCAGATATTTTAAATAATAAATTGTGTTATAAAATAATGACTGTAAAATAAATAAACTAAAGATATGTCACGACCCATTTCCAAAATAGATCGTGATGGCGCCCAACACCATTGTCAGGAAAGCCGACACGGAAATATAATTAAGTACTCATTTTTACTTTTACCAAAATAACTGCAGCAATTCATTAAGTTAAAGTAAAACCAGGAATGAACAGTAATGTGCCAAAATAGTTATACAACCCCAAAATAATAGTCTACTAACGTGTGTGCCAAGAACTGGTGTCACAAGTAATGGGCAACTAGTAGAATGTACAAAAGAATAAAACTATCCTACTGTCCGAGATAGAATAGACAACAAAAGTAAAGAAAGACTTCATCAAGCTGCTGAAGGCACAGGAAGGGAGCAGCTCACCATGGCAGTCTCGAACTATGAATCAGGGGCACGCACCAGACTGATAGCCAGATGTACCTGCCTCAGATCCTGTACAATTAAGTACAGAAGTGTAGTATGAGTACATAAACAATATGTACCCAGTAAGTATCCCATCTAATCTCGAAGAAGTAGTGACGAGAGGTCGACTTGATACTTACTAGGGTCAAATAATATAATAAGGTGTTATGCTAAGCATGGGAGTCACAGATAATCAACAGTTTGTAGCAAGAGATAATAAGTCATGTTCTGAACAATTTTGCAGGCAGCCAATTACCTTTCAAGTATTTAGCAGGACACGTCATGGATAAGATTTCACATAGATATCATGCGCACATTGTGCCGAGGTCGACGGCCCGATTCAACAGAAAATAAATTGTGCACTGCCAGAGGATCGAATGGCGCGAACCATAGATGCATCTATTTCTACCGAGGCGATCGGCCTGATCCACAAATATGAATTAATATCTAGAAAATACATGAATGCGCATTTATTTCCAAGTAAATTCATACAAGCGTCCAACAAGTGTATACATTCGCTTATATTCCTTTCCAAGTCTCTAGCGTATCCTAAGTGATCACATTAGCAAGAAAATATAGCGACATTCACAAATATAGCATGATACGAGTCCTAGACTACCCGGACAATTAACATAATAGTAGCTACGCAAAGACTCTCGTCACCTAGTGCGTACGTAGCCCCCGCATTGAGTAGCAAATTACTCAATTATTACACCTATGGGGACAATTCCCTCATACAAGGTTAGAAAGGAGACTCACCTAGCTCCAAAGTGCACTTTCAATACCAAGAACGAGCCCAAACCCTCAATTCGGAGCCGAACGATCCCAAACTAGTTAAATGAGGTAGGAACTAGTCAATATAAGCTCACAAGATCGAATTCTAGCTATTTAAGCAATTTTCCAATCATTAACACAAGTTTCCTAAAATCCGACCCCGGGCCCACGTGCCCGGATTCCGCAATTTTTCGAAGGAAGTTGTTCTCTATAACCTAAGGATCAATAATATATGATTTCTAATCCATTTCATAACAAATTTCATAGTTAAATCTAACTTTTGTTAAAACCCTAGGTTTTGCTCTAACCCCTTGATTTTACCTAAATTCTAGTGTTTAATCTACCTAAGACACAAGTATTAAACTAAGAATAGGTGGGATAAACTTACCTCAAGATGCTAGGTGGAAGTCTTCTCTCAAAAGCTCCCAAAATCACCAATGGAGGAGTGAAAAGTGGCAAAAATGACTTAGAACCCGTATTAAATGAAGCTCACTGCTTCAGCATTTCCACATCTGCGATCAGGGGACCGCATCTGCGTTCCTGCTTCTGCGAGAAATCGGACGCACCCGCGGAACCGGCCAAGCGGGCTGCGACCGCTTCTGCGGCTTGGGAGCCGCTTCTGCGGTTAGCTTGGCCTACCCTGGGCCGCATCTGCGATAGATGGACCGCTTCTGCGGTCTCGCACCTGCGGTCGACCAACCGCAGGTGCGGTTATGACAGAAGCAGATGCTTCAGCACTTCTCAAAAATTCCAACTACACTCGAGCCTCGTCCGATTGATGCTCGAGGCTCCCGGACCCCGCCCGAACATACCAACAAGTCTGAAATCATGAAACGGACCTACTCGAACCTTCGAAATGCCCGAAACAACGCTAAATCTAAGAATCACCCCCTAAAACCAATTGAATCAAACTTATGAACTTTAAGTTCTTAATTTTTCCTCTAATGAGCCGAAACGCCATTAAACTACTCGGATTGACACCAAATTTTGCGGGCAAGTCTTAAATGTTATATTGGACCTGTATTGGGCTTCGGAACCAACATACGAGCCCAATACCAACGTCATCAATCATTAATTAGTTTCTTTAAATCCTTAGAATTTCAGTTTAACAATTTCTAATAAAAATTCATTACTCGGGCTAGGCACCTCGGAATTCGATTCCGGGCATACGCCCAGGTCCCATATTTTCTTGCGGACCCTCCGGGACCGTCAAAACACGAATCCGGGTCCGTTAGCTCAAAATGTTGACCAAAGTCAAACTTAGCCTTTTAAGAAAATCCTAAGGAGTCAAATGAGCATATTTCAACCCAAACTTTTCCAAATCCCGAACCAACCATCCCCGCAGGTCGTAAATTAGTTAAAGCAAGTGCGGAAAGTTTTATTTGAGTGAACGGGGTTCTAAAAAGTAAAACGACCAGTCGGGTCGTTACATTCTCCACCTCTTAAACAAACGTTCGTCCTCGAACGGACATAGGAAAGTACCTGAGCTGCTGAATAAATGTGGATATCTGCTCTGCATGTCCTCCTCGGACTCCCAGGTCGCCTCCTCGACTAGTTGGCCCCTCCACTGGACCCTCACCACAGAAATCCTCTTGGACCTCAACTGGCGATCCTGTCTATCAATAATGGCAACTGGCTCCTCCTCATATCCCAAACTCTCATCCAGCTGAATAGTACTGAAGTCTAACACGTGGGACAAGTCGGCATGATACTTCCGAAGCATCGATACATGAAAAACCGGATGAACTCCCGATAAGCTGGGGGTAAAGCAAGCTCGTAAGCAACCTCCCCAACTCGTCTCAACACCTCAAAGGGGCCAATAAACCTTGGGCTCAACTTGTCCTTCCTCCCGAACCTCATAATACCCTTCATTGGCGAGACTTTCAAGAGAACCTTCTCGCCAACCATGAATGATACATCATGCGCCTTCTGATTCGCATAACTCTTCTGTCTGGACTGAGCTGTGCGAAGCCTCTCCTGAATCAACTTTACCTTGTCCAAGGCATCTTGCACCAAATCTATACCGTATAACTTAGCCTCACCCGGCTCAAACCACCGGATAGGAGAACAACACCGCCGACCGTATAAAGCCTCAAATGGAGCCATCTTAATGCTGGACTGATAGCTGTTGTTGTACGCAAACTCCGCCAAGGGCAAGAACTGGTCCCACTGTCCCCCAAAGTCAATCACACATGCTCTAAGCATATCCTCCAAAATTTGAACTGTCCGCTCGGACTGCCCGTCAGTCTGAGGATGGAATGCTGTGCTAAGCTCTACACGGGTCCCCAACTCACTCTGAATAGCTCTCCAGAAATAGGAAGTGAACTGAGGGCCTCTGTCTGATATGATGGAAACAGGCACATCGTGCAACCGGACTATCTCCCGAATGTAAATCTGAGCATACCTCTCTGCTGTATAAGTAGTCGCCACTGGACAAAAATGAGTCGACTTGGTCAACCTATAAACAATGACCCATAATGAATCAAACTTCCGCAAAGTCCGCGGCAACCCAACCACGAAATCCATGGTAATGCGCTCCCACTTCCACTCTGGTATAGGCATCTGCTGAAGTAGGCCACCCGGCCTCTGATGTTCATACTTGACCTGCTGGCAATTCAAACACCTAGCCACATACTCTACTATCTCTTTCTTCATCCTCCGCCACCAATAATGCTGCCTCGAGTCACGATACATCTTCGTAGCTCCCGGATGAATGGAATATCGCGAACTGTGTACCTCCTCTAGTATCCTCTCCCTCTGACCATCAACAGTAGGAACACATAGACGACCCTGGAGCCGCAAAACACCATCCTCACAAATAGAAACCTCCTTGGCACCTCCCTGAAGCACCGTCTCTATGTGAACCGCCAGATGTGAATCATCGAACTGCCGGGTCTTTATCTGCCCCAATAATGAAGACTGAGCAACCACACACGCAAGAACCCGGCTGGGCTCCGAAATGTCTAACCTCACAAGTCTGTTAGCCAAGGACTGAATGTCCAAAGCTAGTGGCCTCTCCTCTGCTGGAATGAATGAAGCTATCCATACTCTCTGCTTTTCTTCTTAAGGCATCTGCGACCACATTTGCCTTGCTCGGGTGATAAACAATGGTGATGTCATAATCCTTCAGTAACTCAAGCCACCTATGCTGCGTCAAATTGAGATCCCTCTGCTCGAACAAATGCTGTAAGCTGCGATGATCAGTATAAACCTCACATGACGCCCCATACAGGTAATGTCTCCATATCTTAAGAGCATGAACAATTGCCGCCAACTCCAGATCGTGCACAGGATAATTCTTCTCATGAATCTTCAGTTGACGGGAGGCATATGCAATAACTCGCCCCTCCTGCATCAATACACAACCCAGACCAACGTGTGAAGCATCGCAATATACAGTATACATCCCTGAACCGGAAGGTAACACAAGGCTGTCTTGAGCTTCTGGAAGCTCGCCTCACAATCATCGGGCAAATGGAACGGAGCACCCTTCTGGGTCAATCTAGTCAGAGGTGATGCAATAGATGAAAAGACCTGCACGAATCGTCTGTAATAACCTGCTAACCCCAGGAAACTCCTGATCTCGGTCACTGAAGTAGGGCGTGGCCAACTCTGAACTGCCTCAATCTTCTTGGGATCCACCTTAATACCCTCTCCTGACACAACATTCCCCAAGAATGCCACTGACTCTAGCCAAAACTCACACTTGGAGAACTTAGCATATAGCTTCTGCTCTCGCTAGGTCTGAAGCACCACTCTCAGATGCTGCTCGTGCTCCCCCAGGCTACGTGAGTATATCAAGATGTCGTCAATGAAGACGATGACAAAGGAATCAATATAAGGCCTGAACACCCTGTTCATCAAGTCCATAAATGCCGCTAGTGCATTAGTCAAGCCAAAAGACATCACCCGAAACTCATAATGGCCATATCTAGTCCGGAATGCAGTCTTCGGGACATCCGAGTCCCGAATCTTCAACTGATGGTAACTCGACCTCAAGTCGATCTTAGAGAACACCCTAGCACCCTGCAACTGGTCAAATAAATCATCGACGCGAGGCAGTGGATACTTGTTCTTGACGGTGACTTTGTTCAGCTGGCGGTAATCAATGCACATCCGCATAGTCCCATCTTTCTTCTTCACGAATAACAGTGGTGCACCCCAAGGCGATACACTGGGTCTAACAAACCCCTTTGCTAACAACTCCTCAAGCTGCCCCTTCAACTTCTTCAACTCTTTCGGAGCCATGCGGTACGGTGGGATAGATATAGGCTGGGTGCCTGGAGCAAAATCAATACAGAAATCAATATCACGATCCGGTGGCATGCCGGAAGATCAGAAGGAAACACATCGGCGAACTCTCGAACTACTGGAACTGAATCTATCATCGGAGACTCTACGGTGGTGTCCCGGACTTAAGCCAATTATGCCAGACACCCCTTCTCGACCATTTGCCGAGCCTTCAGGAAAAAGATAACCCGGCTAGATGTATCAATTGTGGAACCCTTCCACTCCAACCCTGGCAACGCTGGCATCGCTAATGTAACAGTCTTGGCATGGCAATCTAGGACGGCGTGATGTGGAGATAACCAATCCATGCCCAGGATGATCTCAAAGTCGATCATTTCAAGCAACAGGAGATCTGCTCTAGTTTCAAAACCACAGAATGTGACCACACAGGACCGGTAGATCCGATCCACAACCACAGAATCGCCCACAAGAGTGGAAACGCTTGAAAACGAGCAAACAGAGATGATACATATGAATAGGTGGACCCTGGATCAAATAATACCGAAGCATCTCTGCCGCAGACGGAAATGATACCTGTGATAACGGCATCTGAGGCCAATGCATCTGGTCTGGCCGGAAGAGCATAGAATCTGGCTGGAGCGCTGGCTGGCTGGCCCCCACTTGTCTGAGCAGTAGCTGGCTGACCTCTCCCTGTCTGACCTCCACCTCTAGGATGGCCTCTACCCCCTGTCCCTCGCCCCTAGGCGGCTGGGCAACTGGTGCTGAACCCATAGGCTGCTGGTCCTGCTGTACTGACTTGCCCCGAAGCCTGGCACAATACCTCCTCATGTGACCAAGATCTCTGCACTTAAAACAACCTCGCGGAGCGGCAACCTACTATCCCGATGGCTGACCCTGATGGCCTGTAGACCCACTAGAAGAAGCCTGAATAGCCGGTGGACGGTATGAACTCTCTGGCATGGCGTTGAAATAGGGATGCGCTGGAGCACCCCGAGCAGGTGGTGGTGCTGAATATGGGGGCCTGCTGGGCTGTCCCCTCCCAAACTGACCTCTGCCCCTAGCCGGGGCACCTCTGAACTCTCCGGAGAACCTAGCCCTCTTATCCTGCTACATCTGCTCCCTACCCCTCAGACGATAGCCCTCAATCCTCCGAGCAATCTCCACTACTAACTGATAAGGAGTCCCTATCTCCACCTCTCGGGCCATGTTGGCCCTGATGCCAGAATGCAACCTTGCAACAAATCTCCGCACCCTCTCCGCGTCAGTAGGAAGTATCATCAATGCATGGCGGAATAGCTCAGAAAACCTTGCCTCATAATCGGTCACGGCATCTGACCGTGGAAGTCTCAAACTATGAATCAACTGCGTGAACTCGCTCTAAGTGATAGGAGGAGAACCTGCTGGCCTGCCAAGAACATACGACTGCCACCATCTACGGGCCCTGCCCTCCAGCTAGAAAGTAGTGAAGTCAACCCCATGCGACTCCAATATCCTCATGTTGTGCAGTCTATCCCTGCACCTATCAATGAAGTCCTGGGCGTCCTCATGACGCTCCCCTCCGAAGATAGGAGGGTGTAGCCTGGTCCATCTGTCTAACAACTTCTGCGGATCTCCATCCGCAGCTGGTCTGGGCTCAGGCACCCCTGCAGCGACTGGCTGAGCCCCGTCAGCGGGTAGTGCACCCGGAGTCTGATACACTACAGCTCCATGACCGTGAGCCTGAGCAGTAGGGGTCTGTGCTCCCCCTCCCGCCTGTGATGTAGCTGGATCTGCTGGAAATAAACCAGCCTGAGTCATGGTATCCATGAATCGTAGCATACGACCCATGACCTCCTGGAATCCCGGTGCTGTCATAAAGTCTGCCAGGGTAGGCTCAACTGCGGGCACCTTGCCCTGCTCCTCGATGATAGGATCTCCCGCAGGATCTGCTGGTGGTACTACTGGGATAACTATGGGACGCCCTCGTCCCGTACCTCGGGCCGGTGCCCTCCCCCGGCCTCTGCCTCGGCCTCTTGCAACAAGGGAAGCAGCTCCTCCCGGGTCTGAAACATCAGCCGTGCGTGTACTCACCATCTGTGAGAGAATAGAAGAGAGAAATTTAGTAGGCCAAACACTGCACGATAGGAAATGAATAAAGAGTAGTTTTTCCTAACACCCTATAGCCTCTCGAAGATAAATACAGACGTCTCCGTACCGATCCGCAAGACTCTATTAGGTTTGCCCATGACTTGTGAGACCTACGTGAACCTAGGGCTCTGATACCATGTTGTCACAACCCATTTCCAAAATAGATCGTGATGGCGCCCAACACCATTGTCAAGCAAGCCGACGCAAAAATATAATTAAGTACTCATTTTTACTTTTACCAAAATAAGTGTAGCAATTCATTAAGTTAAAGTCAAACCAGGAATGAACAGTAATGTGCCAAAAATAGTTATACAACCCCAAAATGATAGTCTACTAACGTGTGTGCCAAGACCTGGTGTCACAAGTAATGGGCAACTAGTAGAATGTACAAAAGAATAAAACTATCCTACTGTCCGTGATAGAATAGACAGCAAAAGTAAAGAAAGACTCCATCAAGCTGCTGAACGGCACAGGAAGGGAGCAGCTCACCGTGGAAGTCGCAAACTATGAATCAGGGGCGCGCACCAGACTGATAGCCAGATGTACCTGCCTTAGATCCTGTACAATTAAGTACAGAAGTGTAGTATGAGTACATAAACAATATGTACCCAGTAAGTATCCCGTCTAATCTCGAAGAAGTAGAGACGAGAGGTCGACTTGATACTTACTAGGGTCAAATAATATAATAAGGTGTTATGCTAAGCATGGGAGTCACAGATAATCAACAGTTTGTAGCAAGAGATAATAAGTCATGTTCTGAACAATTTTGCAGGCAGCCAATTACCTTTCAAGTATTTAGCAGGACAAGTCATGGATAAGATTTCACATAGATATCATGCGCACATTATGCCGAGGTCGACGGCCCGATTCAACAGAAAATAAATTGTGCACTGCCAGAGGGTCGAATGGCGTGAACCATAGATGCATCTATTTCTACTGAGGCGATCGGCCCAATCCACAAATATCAATTAATATCTAGAAAACACATGAATGTGCATTTATTTCCAAGTAAATTCATACAAGCGTCCAACAAGTGTATACATTCGCTTATATTCCTTTCCAAGTCTCTAGCATATCCTAAGTGATCACATTAGCAAGAAAATATAGAGACATTCACAAATATAGCATGATACGAGTCCTAGACTACCCGGACAATTAACATAATAGTAGCTATGCACGGACTCTCGTCACCTAGTGCGTACGTAGCCCCCGCATTTAGTAGCAAATTACTCAATTATTAAACCTATGGGGACAATTCCCTCTTGCAAGGTTAGAAAGGAGACTCACCTCGCTCCAAAGTGCACTTCCAATACCAAGAATGAGCCCAAACCCTTAATTCGGAGCCGAACGATCCCAAACTAGTTAAATGAGGTAGGAACTAGTCAATATAAGCTCACAAGATCGAATTCTAGCTATTTAAGCAATTTTCCATTCATTAACACAAGTTTCCTAAAATTCGACCCCGGGCCCACGTTCCCGGATTCCGAAATTTTTCGAAGGAAGTTGTTCTCCATAACCTAAGGTAGTTGTTCTCCATAACCTAAGGATCAATAATATATGATTTCTAATCCATTTCATAACAAATTTCGTAGTTAAATCTAACTTTTGTAAAAACCCTAGGTTTTGCTCTAACCCCTTGATTTTACCTAAATTCTAGTGTTTAATCTACCTAAGACACAAGTATTAAACTAAGAATAGGTGGGATAAACTTACCTCAAGATAATAGGTGGAAGTCTTCTCTCAAAAGCTCCCAAAATCGCCAATGGAGGAGTGAAAAGTGGCAAAAATGACTCAGAACCCGTATTAAATGAAGCTCACTGCTTCAGCGATTTCCGCATATGCGGTCAGGGGACCGCATCTGCGGTCCCGCTTCTGCGACAAATCGGACGCACGTTTCCAACTTCACTCGAGCCTCGTCCGATTGATGCTCGGGGCTCCCGAGCCCCGCCCGAACATACCGACAAGTCTGAAATCATGAGACGGACCTACTCGAACCTTCAGAATGCTCGAAACAACGCTAAATTTAAGAATCACCACCTAAAACCAATTGAATCAAACTTATGAACTTCAAGTTCTTAATTTTTGCTCTAACGAGCCGAAACGCCCTTAAACTACTCGGATTGACACCAAATTTTGCGGAAAAGTCTTAAATGTTATATTGGACCTGTAATGGGCTTCGGAACCAACATACGAGCCCAATACCAACGTGATCAATCATTAATTAGTTTCTTTAAATCCTTAGAATTTTAGTTTAACAATTTCTAATAAAAATTTATTACTCGGGCTAGAGACCTCGGAATTCGATTCCGAGCATACGCCCAGGTCCATATTTTCTTGCAGACCCTCCGAGACCGTCAAAATACGAATCCGGGTCCGTTTGCTCAAAATGTTGACCAAAGTCAAACTTAGCCTTTTAAGAAAATCCTAAGGAGTCAAATGAGCGTATTTCAACCCAAACTCTTCGAAATCCCGAACCAACCATCCCCGCAGGTCGTAAATTAGTTAAAGCAAGCGCGGAAGATTTTATTTAAGTGAACGGGTTCTAAAAAGCAAAACGACCAGTCGGGTCATTACAAGATAAGTATAGACAGAAACTGATATAGTATTCAACTTCAAACTTATGTACATAATAAAATGAAATCTCCTCTATTTATAGAAGAAAGCAAGCTGCTGTGTAAGCTATTGTATAAGCTGCTACTATAACAGATATAGATAATCTTCAACTGGGGGTAATGTTTATCCATAACGGAATATTGAAAGGATAAGCTTATTGTACCCGGTATAGATAATCTTCTACCGGAGATAATGTTTATCCATAACAGAGTATCAGAAGGATAAGCTTATTGTACCCGGTATGGATAATCTTCTATCAGGGGTAATGTTTATCCATAACGGAGTATCGAAAGGATAAGCTTATTGTACCCGGTATAGATAATCTTCTACCGGGATAAAATTTTTATCCATAATAGAGTATCGAAAGGATAAGCTTATTGTACCCGGTATGGATAATCTTCTACCGTGGTAATGTTTATCCATAATGGAGTATCAAAAGGATAAGCTTATTGTACCCGGTATGGACAATCTTCTACCGTGGGTAATGTTTATCCATAACCGAGTACCGAAGAGATAAGCTTCTTAGGAGGCTTATTTCCAATAGAGTGCAAAATAGATAAACATATTTACGGCGGAGTCCCATATGGATAAGCTTCTTCAGGAAGCTTATTTACAACGAAGTACTAAATGAATATCCATAATATAATATATTTATAACACTCGCCCTTGGATGTTCATTAAAAGATAATGTGCCTCATTAAAACCTTACTAGGAAAATCCCCGTGGAAAAAAATTCTAGTGAAGGAAAAAGAGTACACATATTTAGTAATACGCATTGCTAGGTGCCTCATTTAAAACCTTATAAGGAAAACCCTATAGGAAAAAACTTAGTAAGGAAAAAAGAGTGCATCGTGTATTTTACTCCTCCTGATAAAAACCTTGTTTCAAATATTTGAGTCTCCGCATTCTAACTTGTTGAGATCTCATCACTTTCTTTATTTTCAGGTACCTGAACTTCTTCTGGAGTTTCATGAAATGTTATGTCGTGGACTCTTCTAGAGCTCATTTCCTCCTCATTATGATCATTTTGATCATTTGCTCCTATCATTTTTCAAGGATTGTTACATTTGGAACCGATCGATTTACCACGCTTCATGCGTGTAGTAAACTTTATCCTCTAGGACTTTAATTTTAGGAGCATTTGCAGCTGAAATATGATATTTAATTTTTGATCAGGAAATGCTTCTGGCGTTTGACTTGAATTATCTTCCAAGTAAGGATCATATTAATGATAATTCGATTCATATAACATATTTTCCAGCTGTTTATTCCATTCCCCTAATGTTAAAAAAACTAATATATATCCCGAATCTTCTTTGGAAAACCTATCTTTGTGCTTTGTGGTAGAGAAATTAATCATATACCACGCATCAAAAGTTATTAGATAGTAAAAATATTTGGTTTCTGATCCTAAACCAATTGTGAGGGGAGGACTTATCATATATTGTTGGTTTGATGCATACAAGTGCCGCTGTATGTAATTTAAAAAATCTTAGACCTACACATGAAGCTTTGTTCTCATAAGCAATAGTTTAGCCATTAATAGGAGGTATGCAATGCTAAACCAACTTGGATATAAACCAGTAGTATCAAGATGAACTGTCTTGATTTCATAATCTGAAAATCATTCTCTTATTTGAGAAAAGCAATGTCAAATGCCAAATTGCGGGTTGACAATAATCACACATGTAACCATCTCATATATGCATCTATAAGTGATTTACACGATAGGTGAATGGACCCATATTCACCTTTTATATATTTCATAATTCAGGGGTCTTAGTCCCAACTTTAGCTGGTATAATAAATTTATTATGAGAGCAAGCAACATAAGAGATTTCTTGAAGAATCTTCTAGTTCTTCAATATATGCATATCTGAATTCTTAAATAGCTCATTCAAAAATGGCAAATGAAAACTTCAAGTTTATCATGGCATGTGCTATCTCTTAGTAAACTTCTGGTTTACCGTGGCTGCTTTTGCATTAGTAAACTTCTGATTTAATGTGATACATGATATAATATAAATTGAAGAATAAGGCGGGTAACTTCTCACATACATATTATTTTACCCCCTATGATTGTGGAAACATGAAGATTTTCAATCTTCCAGTCATTTGTAGTCTCAATATGTGTGACGACCCAAAGGGTCATCACCTGTTTTATCACTCATTCTGTGTCTCCGAGGCCTTGAAAACCTTATTTAGGCTTGCCTCGATTTGCGTGCGTAGTCCGGGCGCGTAGCCGGAAAGCTTAAATATAAATTCTATGTAAAAATTGATGAATTTTGATATTAATATGAATAAAGTTGACTTTGGTCAATATTTTGGGTAAACGGACCCGGACTCGTGTTTGGACGGTCCCGGAGGGTCCGTAGAAAAATATGAGACTCGGGCATATGCCCGGAGTCGAATTCCGAGGTCTAGAGCCCGAGAAATAAATTTTTCTGTGAAATTGTTTTTCTGAAATTTATATGGAAAGTTGAAAAGGAAATTGATTAGAACGTGTTGGTATCGGGCCCGTATTCTGGTTTCGGCGCCCGGTACAGGTCTTATATGTGGTTTAAGCGCTTTCCGTGAAATTTGGTTGAAATCGGACGTCATTCGACGTGTTTCGAACCTAAATATCTAAAAATGAAAGTTTATGAAGTTTGATGAAAAAGTGATGATTTTGAGGTTTAATTCATTGATTTTGATGTTATTTTGGCGATTTGATCACACGGTTAAGTTCGTAGGATGTTTTCGAGTTAGTGTGTGTGATTGGTTAGGAGCCCCGAGGGCTCGGGAGTGTTTTCGGAGGTGTTCGGGGTAGTTTTGGACTTAGGATGATAGCAGATTTTCTGCAATTTTTGCACAGGCATTCCCTTCTTCGCATTCGCGGCCTTCAGCTCGCGTTCGCGATGCTTCCCAGGTCCCCTTCTTCGCGTTCGCGTCACAACTCTCGCGATCGCGTAGGCCAATTTCAGGACCCCCAGAAATTCCTTCTTCGCGTTCGCATTCCACAGTTCGCGAACGCGTAACTTCACCAGTTTACTCATCGCGTTCGCGTGGCTCTTCACGCGTTCGCGTATCACAATTCCTGGACCCCCCCAGTATTTCTCTTCATGTTCGCATCATTCTCATCGCGAACGCAATGGTCTGTTGAGTCAACCCTTCGCGAACGCGGCCTTGCTCCCGCGAACGCGAAGGGCATTTTTGCCCAGTGATTTTAAAAGCTAAAAACAGAACAGTGACGGGTTTTATTCAAAAATTCACACGAGCTCTTCTTCTCCACAGCCCCTAGGCGACTTGTAGAGCGATTCTTCACCAAATCTTCTTGGGTAAGTATTATCTAACTCGTTTTCTCCATTTTCTATCGTCATCCATTGTAATCCTAGGCCTAAAACATGTAATCTAGGGTTGAAATTGGGGGAATTGTGTAGAGTTAGGGCTTTTTGATTTTCTTTGATTTAGACCTCGTTTTGGGGTCGAATTTGAAAACAAATTATATATCCGAGCTCGTGGGGGAATGGGTGATTTGAAATTGGTTCGAACCTCGGGTTTTGACCAAGCGGGCCCGGGGTCGATTTTTGGAATTTTGGGAAGTAAGCTTAGAAAACTATATTTAAGCATTGGGTTTGATTTGTTTAGCTTATATTAATGTTGTAAAGTCGTTATTTCATAGATTTGATTGAGTTGGAGCCGAATTCGAGAGGGAAGGCGGTCGTTGTGGATTGAACTAGCTGTGGAAGTTGAGGTAAGTGTTTGTTTTAACCCTAGCTTGAGGGAATAGGAGTTGAGTCTTGTTTGCTATTTGCTAATTGATCGAGTACGGTGTATAGGCATGGTGACGAGTATCTATACACTAGTGTCTAGCATGACCGTGAGTTCGTATATTGTGTTTATTCATTTTGTTTGTGACTCTTCCTCGTGAATTGATGAACTCTATATAAATGGATATGAGAAAGAATTATGATGTTGTGAACTCTTTGGAGCGTTGGCTCGGATGATAAGATAATTATTGAGTAAAGAAAGAAAGAAAAAGAAAAGAATTGTGATTATTCCTTGTCGGCCGTATTCAAGAATATCTGCACTCACATATGTTGGGATGTAAAGTTGTTATTGTTGTTCCCTTGCCGGGATTTATATTATTTACTTGTGTTTCCATTGCCGGGACTTCTAATACTGTTTGTCTACCCTCGCCCCATTGTGATTGTTGTTTGGGGGGGACGAGTGATATAGCACGAAGGGTGATGTCGTGCACGCATTGTTTTGATAATGAATATTAATGGGCACGAAGGAACATTCCGTGCTCTGATTTAATTACTATATGCACGAAGGAACATTCCGTGCCATGATATGAGTGTTTTGCAACGAAGGGTCATTCGTGCCATCATTTGTGAGGTAAAGCACGAAGGGTGATGCCGTGCACTTTATATGATTGTTTGGGGGTGAGAAATGAGAGTAAAGCACGAAGGATGGTCCGGTGTTAATTTGTTGAAGAAAAAGGATGGTTCGATGAGGATGTGCATTGATTGGCCGGCAATTGAAAACAAAGTGACCATAAAGAACAAGTATCCACTGCGAGGATTGATGATTTGTTCGACAACTTCAGGGTGCGAAGGTGTTTTCCAAAGATAGACTTGAGACTGGCTGACACATCAGTTGAGGATTAGGCGGATCCCAGATGTACCTAGACGTTTCGTACTCGGGTAAGGGCATTATGAGTTCCTGGTAAGGTCGTTTGCGGTTGACAATGCCCAGCAGAATTCATGGAGTATGTGATGAACGAGGTGTGCAGCGTATGTAGTGTACATGTTCGTGATAGGCCTTTATTGATGATATTTTGGTGTTACTCCCGCAGCCAGGAGGCAGGACGCAGCACCTTATGGGTGGTTCCTTCAGACTCTGAGGATAGTCAAGTTATAGTGCCAAGTTTCTCCAAGAGTGTGAGTTGATGTTGTCGGTTGCATTTCTGGGTCACGTTGTATCAGTAGAGGGTATTCAGGTGGACGAGAGATTGAGGCAGTCAAGACTGGCCTCGAAGTCATCAGCTACAGAGATTCGGAGTTTCTTTGGGTTTACGCAGGCTACTTATCGTCGGTTGTGGAGGGTTTTTCATCTATGACGCAGCCTCGATGACCAATTGACCCAAAGGGTGCCCAATTCAGATGGTCAGATGAGTGTGAGGCGAGCTTTCAAGTAAACTCAAGATAGCTCTGACTAACGGTCCGGTATTGGCCCACAGCGTTCAAAGGCTTATACAGTCTAGTGTGTGATTTCCCGTATTCGGGCTTGGATGCAGGTAGGTGTAGTTGATGCAGGATGGCAGAGTCATAGCCTATGCTTTGAGGCAGGACTAAGATCCACGAGAAGAATTATCTCGGTTCATGATCTAGAGTTGCAAGCGCATTGTTATGGCTTTGAAGATTTGGTAGGCATTACCTATAGGTGTGACGTGTGAGGTGTACACTGATCACAAGAGTCTTCAAGTACTTTGTTCAGCAAGGATAGATATATTAGCACAGAAGTGGGGTTGGAGTTATTGAAAGATTATGATGTTACTTAGATTTTGTACCACCCGAGGAAAGCCAATGTGGTGGCCGATGCATTGAGTAGGAAGTCCGTCAGCATGGGTAGTCTTGCTTATATTCCGGCAGCCAGAGGACGCTTCCTTTGGTGTTCAGGCTTTGGCACAATCGATTTGTGAGGTTGGTTATCTCTGAGCCTAGTCGGTGTTAGCTTGGCACGTTGCTCGTTCTTCATTATTGGAGCTGTATCCGTGATGGGCAGCGTTTTGATGATCCCCTTTGTGTGTCCTAAGAGAGACACGGTGCAGTCGGGAGGTGCCAAGAAGGTGACCTTAGATGATGATGGTGTCTTGAGACTGCAAGGGGCAGTTCTGTGTGTGCCCATGTTGATGGGATTCGAGAGTTGATTTAGCGGAGGCCCATAGTTCCCGATATTCTATTCACCCAGCTCGCGAAGATGTATCAGGACTTGCGCAACATTATTGGTGGCGTAGGATGAAAAGGATATTGTGCAAGTGGGCTGTTTTGAAACTGTCAGCAGGTTAAGTACGAGCATCAGTAGGCCTGGTGGACTGTTTTAGGAGGATTGAGCTTCCCAGAGTGGAAGTGGGAGAGGGTTACTATGGATTTTTGTTATTGGACTCCCGTTGACCCGAAAGAAGTTTGATGGATTTGGGTCATTGTTGATAGGCTGACAAGTCCAGCGCATTTTGTTCCTGTTGCAGCACCACTTATTGATTGAGAGGTTTAAGCTGAGATCTACATCTGAGAGATTGTTCGCCTTCATGGGGTGCGGTATCTATCATTTCGGACAGGGGTACGCAGTTTACCTCGCGCTTCTGGAGAGCAGTTCAGCGAGAGTTGGCACCCAGGTCGAGTTGAGCACAGCATTCCATCCTCAGACGGATGGAACAGTCCGAGCGGATTATTCCAGATTTTGGAGGACATGCTCCGAGCTTGTGTTATTGACTTTGGAGGTTCGTGGGATCAGTTCTTGCCTTTAGCGGAGTTTACCAACAATACAGCTACCAGTCAGCATTCAATGGCTCCTTAGAGGCGTTGTATGGAGGCTGATGTCGGTCCCAGGGGATGGTTTGATCCGGGAGGGCTCGGTTATTGGCTTAGTAGGCGGATCGGTGCAGTAGTGGTTCCATGTATTGGGTCGAGTCCTTGTTGAGGACCAGAGATTTAGTTCGGAGGCCTTGGATAGGTCAAGATCATTTAGGGTAGGCTTCGTTCGCGTCAGTTGCGGCAAAAGAGTTATGCAGATGTAAGGCTCGAGATGTAGCTTTATGGTTGGTGAGCGGGTATTGCTCCGAGTGTCGCCTATGAAGAGGCCGTGATGAGATTTGGGAAGAAGGGCAAGCTTAGCCCTAGGTTCATTGGTCATTTGAGATTCTCGGACCGTGGGGAGAGCTGGCTTAGGCTTGCCTTGCACGCCTAGCTTGTCAGCCGTCATCCAGTTTTTCATGTGTCCATGCTTCGGAGGTATCACGGCGATCCGCCCACCGTGTTAGATTTCAGCACTGTCGCATTGGACAAGGATCTGTCTTATTGAGGCGGAGCCGGTGGCTATTCTATAGACCCGGCAGGTTTGACAGTTGAGATCGAAGAGTTTTCCTTCATTAGAGTTCAGTGGAGGAGTCAGCCCCTAAGGCATCGACTGCGGAGTTTCGAGTCCGATATGCGGAGCCGTTATCCTCATCTATTTCCCGACTCAGGTACTTCCTTTCTTATGTCCATTCGAGGACGAACGGTTGTTTTAGAGGTGGAGAATGTGACAACCAAGGGTCATCATCTGTTTTCTCATCATCATTTGTGTCTCCGAGGCCTTGAAAACCTCATTTAGGCTTGCCTCGATTGGCGTCGCGCAGTCCGAGCGCGTAACCGGAAAGCTTAAATATAAATTCTGTGTAAAAAATACTGCACATTTTGAGTATTAATATAAATAAGTTGACTTTGGTCAAAATTTTGGTACACACGAAACGGACTCGGTATGATGTGACGCGGTCCCGGAGGGTCAAGAAATAAATTGAAACATCGAGCATATGCCAGGAGCTCAGGCAATTATCGCGACGGAGTCTATCGAATTCCGAGGTCTAGGCCCGAGAAATGAATTTTTCTGTGAAATTGTTTTTCTGAAAATTTATATGGAAAAGTTGAAAAGGAAATTGTTAGAACGTGTTGGTATCAGGGCCGTATTTTTGGTTCCGGCGCCCGGTACAGGTCTTATATGTGGTTTAAGCGCTTTCTGTGAAATTTGGTTGAAATCGGACGTCATTTGAGCTGTTTTCGGGCTAAATATCTTAAAAATAAAAGTTTATGAAGTTTGAATGAAAAAGTGATGATTTTGAGGTTTAATTCATTGATTTTGATGTTATTTGGCGATTTGATCGCAGGTTAAAATTGGTCAGAGTTAGTAGTGTCGTGTGATTGGTTTTAGGAGCCCCGAGGGCTCGGAGAAGTATTTCTCGGAGGTAGTATCGGGTAGGTTTTGGTGGACTTAGAGATGATAGCAGATTTTCTGGCAATTTTTGCACAGGCATTCCCTTCTTTCGCGTTCGCGGGGCCTTCAGCTCGCGTTCGGATGCTTCCCACTGTCCTTCTTCGCGTTCGCGTCAACAACTCTCGCGATCGCGTAAGCCAATTTCAGGACCCCCAGAAATTCCTTTTCGCGTTCGCATTCCAACAGTTTGCGAATGCGGTAACTTCACCAGTTTTACTTCATCGCGTTCGCGTGGCTTCTTCACGCTTCACGTATAACAATTCCTGGATGGACGCCCCCAGTCTTTCTCTTCGTGTTCTGCGCATCAATGCTCATCTAATCGCGAGCGATGGTCTGTTGGGTCAACCCTTCGCGAACGCGGCCGTTGCTCGTCAAAGCATCGTTTAAATGCAGAACTCGGCTAAGGCTTTGCCACCATGATTTTAAAAGCTAAAAACAGAACAGTGACGGGTTTTATTCAAAAATTCAACACGAGCTCTTCTTCTCCACAGCCCTAGGCGACTTGTAGATTCGATCTTCACCAAATCTGTTCTTGGGTAAGTATTATCTAACTCGATTTTCTTTGGATAAGACGTCGTTTTGGGGTCCGAATTTGAAAACAAATTGGATATCCGGGCTCGTGGGGGGAAATGGTGATATAAATTGGCTCGACCTCGGGTTTTGACCACACGCGGGCCGGGGTCGATTTTTGGAATTTGGGAAGAAGCTTAGAAAACTATATTTAAGCATTGGGTTTGATTTGTTTATAGCTTATATTAATGTTGTAAAGTCGTTATTTCATAGATTGATGAGTTGGAGTACCGAATCTCGAGAGAAGGAGGCGGTCGTTGTGGATTGAATTAGCTGTGGAAGTTGACTAAGTGTTTGGTTTAACCCTAGCGTTGAGCGGAAAGGGAGTTGAGTCTTTGTTTGCCTATTTGCTAATCTGATCGAGTACGGTGTATAGGCATGGTGTGACGAGTATCATACACTAGTGTCTAGCATGACACGTGAACAGTTCGGTTATGTGTTTATTCCTATTTTGATTGTGACTGCTTCTCATTGTAATTGATGAACTCGTATAATAAATGTGAGAACTATGAAAAGATTATGATTTGTGAACTCTTGGAGCGTTGGCTCGGGATGATAAAGTAAATTATTTGAGTAAGAAGAAGAAAAGAAAAGAATTGTGATTATTCCCATGTGCTGGAGCCGTATTCGTATATTGATTACCGCCCTCGGCGACGGGATGTGAAAGTTGTTATTGTTGTTTCCTCTTGCCGGGATTTAATTATTTACTTGCTGTATATCCTTGCCGGGACTTCATAATACTAATTTGTCTAAAACGAACCCAGTCGCCCCAGTTGTTATGTTGATTGATGTTTGGATGCAGGAGGACGAGTGATAAAAGACACCTGACAAGGTGATGCCGGTGCGAGAAGTTGTGTTGAATAATTAATTGCACGAAGGAACATTCCGTTGCCCTGATTTGAAATCTACTAATGCCACGAAGGAACATTGCCGTGCCATGATATGAGATGTTTATGCAGCGAAGAGTTTGGCTCATCTCGTGCACTCAATCATTTTGTGAGTAAGCACGAAGGGGTGATTGTCGTGCACTTTATATGATTGTTTGGTAATGTATGAGATCGTAAAAGCCGAAGGTGTGCGTGTCAACTGTTTGATTTCTACATATCGTTGCTAATTGTAGTTGTACTTGTTTATTACGTCATTATTCACTTTTTAATCCTGAATCTGTTACGCCCCTTACAGCATGCTCCCCTTCCCCCTTGGACTGGTTTATTTCCGTATCGCATTGTATAATTGCTACTATATATTGAAAACCTTGCACAGGTTTCGTTTGGTGTCGGTCTACCTCGTCACTACTTCGTCAGGGTTAGGCCATCGGAACTTGACCCACACAGATGGGTCGGTTTGTGCTGATACTACACTCTAGTGCATCTTTTTGCACAGATCCACAGTACCGGTAGCAGCTTTTGGAAGGCGTTAGTGAGTTTGGGGCTGACTTCAGTCCGAGATCTCGAGTGTAGCTTGCCTGGGTCCGCATGGCCCGGAGTCTCTTTCTATCTGTTACTCTTTAGTTTGTTATCCTTTGTACCGGAACAACATAAATTATGTTTTTATTTCAGACATTGTATTTTTGCCATTCTTAGACGTTCGTGGAGTTTGATGACTCCAAGTTCCTTGGCTTAGAGTTGTATTGAACTTCCGCGTTGATTCTCCGTTTAATTTATATTTAAGAACTTATCTGCTTTGTCTTTATTAAATGTTTCGTCTATTTTTAATTGAATGATCGAGCGTTGAAAAATGACGATAATAATCAGTTGGCTCTTGCCTGCTCTAATGTAGGCGCCATCACGACTCCCGAGGGTGGGAATCTAACGGGTCGTTTGACAAGTTGCATCAGGCAATAGGTTACATAGGTCCTCACAACTCACGGACAAACTCAGGTAAGTTTGAGGAACTCCGGTCGGAGACGTCCTGTATTTATCCTCTAAAGAGAGCTAAGAGTTAGAAACTATCACTTTTGTTCTTTCCTTGGTCGTGCGATTTCTGTTTCTCAAAATAACTGATTGTTCTTTCTACTCTGTCTTTCACAGATGCCGCAGAATTCACGTGCTTACTCTTTCTATCCAGGCGCCAGCAGCCCTAGCCCCGACAGGCGCTCCACGAGGGAGAGCGAGGGCAGAGCTTCGGTGGCAGGAGCTCAGCCGTCGCAGCAGGCAGTCCCAGAGGCGGGCCCTCATCGTTGATTATGATGAAGAGGTTCAGCCGCACAGAGCGCTCCGAGCCCTGCCTATCAGGTCCCAGAGGGTGTGTATAGCGCACCCCGTATTCATAGGACGCTTTGGTCAGTGTTGTAGGCTTTATTGGAGAGCGTTCTCGATGGGGTTTGCTTCCAGTACGGCACCAGCCACTTTCAGGCTGGAGGACGGGGTTTAGATCTTGCGACAAGACGTTAACTATCCGGAGCAGTAGCTCCCCAGGCCTCAGTTCCAGCGGTTCAGCCACTGTGGCAATTCAGCCGGCATCTGTGACTAGCAGGACCGTCGATGGAGAGGCTATATCCGCAGTGCTTTGTGGAGCCTGATAGGTTCACCAAGCTCTTCACCACCACTTCAGCGGTGCTTCTTCAGAAGGACCAGGATGTTCTTATATGCGTGCCATGAGGTTCTTGACTATGGAGTATTGTGAGAGACCATGGGGTCGACTTCCGCACTTTCGTCTAGTCTAGATCCAGAGCGCAAAGACTTGGTGAAGGGGACTATTGTTAGCCAGACCAGTAGCAGGGTCGCCTCTCTGACTTGGGCACCAGTTTGCAGAGTTGTTATTGGAGAAAGTTTCTTGCCCCGCTATAGTCAAGATGAGTCTGCTTGCAGATCCGGCAAGTTGAGCGTGCCTTCCAGCAGGGCTTAGGTATCAAGTCCACCACATATTGAGCACCATCGGTTCATTGATCTATGCTCGCCATGCTAATTGTTATACTCCCACCGAGAGAGAGAGGGTGCGGAGGTTTATTGAGGGGAGTGTTCAAGCACATCCGTCGCCAGTATGCTTTGGGAGCCGTGGAGTGAGATTTCTTTTCAGGAGCGGGCAATGCGGCCCGTAGAGTTGAGGGCTCTCGCACAAGAGGGGTGAGTCAGGTATCAGATACGAGGCGCCCGTGCGATGCAGGTAGTTCAGTGTACCGTCGTGTCGTTGGAAGGTAGATGATTCTTATTGGTAGATTGGCCAATCCTCCGAGCCCTTTCAGCAGCTCTCCAGGTCTCTCATGGTAACTTCAGGCGGTAGTAGTTTCTCAGCCGCATTAATTCCGATCAGCAGTCTCTCAAGTGCATCACCAGCACCCATCAGTGCACCGCTCATTTCAGAGTTTTCGGGTGAGGACTTCAGGTCGATCAGGGTCAGGTTCTCAGTACGCGGGCTGTTACGGTTGGTGGCGACCCGAGTCAACATTTGTTAGAATTTTGCCCTCGAGCTTTCCGGGTAGTTCCAAGCAGCAGGGTCTTCGCCCAACGATTCAGGCAACCAGGTGGATCCACAGTCCGCGGCCGGCCAGCTACGAGGCGGGGGTAGGGTCTAGAGGTGCGAGGTAGAGTCATAGAAGGTGGAGCTCGACTTAGAGGTAAAGGGCCAGGCCAGCAGCGGACTGTCCCAGGGATATGGTTCAAGGAGGTGGTGGCCCAGCGCCCCGGTGTTATGCTCTTTCAGCAGGCCAGTTGCTGAGTCTTTCAGGATGCAGTTATTACAGGTAGCTATCTGTCTTTGTGATGGTGATGCTTCAGTGCTTATTTGACCCTGGGTCCACGTATTTCGTATGTGTCGTCCTTATTTTGCACACATACTTGTAATGCCTAGTGATGCTTTGAGTATTCCTGCTTTATGTATCATACACGGGGGTGATTCTATAGTGGATCGACCGAGTTTTCATCGTTCCTGTTGAGGTACGTTTTTTGAGGGTCTTTGAGACCCGTGTTGATCTATTTCTCTTAGACATGGTTGGATGTTCGACGGTTAATATTAGGGAATGGATTGAGTTGTTCCCCGTATCATGCCATCCTTGATTTGCCACGCCCAAGACCGTGACCTTGGCTTTACCACAATTCTGCCCCGTTTGGAGTGCGAGGGACCCCAGTCATGCACTCGCAGTGTTATCTCATTGTGAAGGCTCGATGCATGGCGAGAACGGGTGTTTAGCTTATTGGCGTATGTTTCGCGATTCCAGCGCAGGGGATCCCTTCTATCGATTCTGTCCTATAAGTTCGGAGGTTTCCCCGAGGTTTTCCCTTTCAGACCTGTCGGGAGTATGCGCCCGACGAGGGATATTGATTTTTTGTACTTGATCTGGCTCCGGGCACTCAGCCCATTTCCATTCCGCCTATTGCATGCCCAGCCAGAGTTGAAAGCAGTTAAAGGATCAGTTTGCAAGGATTTGCTTGAGAAGGTTTTCATTAGACCCAGCGTTCGCTTGGGGTGCGCCGGTGTTACTTGTGAAGAAAACGATGGTCGATGAGGATGTGCATTGATTTACGGTTAATATGAACAAGTGACCTAAAGAACAAGTATCCACTGCCGGAGGATTGATGATTGTCTTCGACCAGTTCAGGGTGCGAAGGTGTTTTCAAAATAGACTTGAGAATGTAGCTCCATCAGTTGAGGATTAGGCAGCCATCTGATGTCCCGGTAAGACAGCATTCCGCACTCGGTAGCTCGGCGCAATTTGAGTTCCTTGTCATGGTGTCTTTGGGTTGACCAATGCCCAAGCATTCATCGGAGTTTGATGAAACGAGTGTTTCAGGCCATATTTGGACATGTTCGTTGATAGTCTTTTATTGATGATATTTTGGTATATCTCCGCAGCAGGAGGAGCACGAGCATCAACTTAGGGTAGTCTTCAGACTCTGAGGGATAGTCAGGTTATATGCCCAGTTCAATCCAAGTGTGAGTTCTGGTTGAGTGGTTGAATTTCTGGTCACGTTGTCAATCAGAAGGGTATTCAGGTGGACCCGAAGAAGATTGAGGCAGTCAAGAACTGGCCTCGACCAGCATCAGCTACAGAGATTCCGAGTTCTTGTGAGGTAGCAGGCTACAATCGTCGGTTCGGGAGGTTTTTTCAATCCTATCGCACCGCCGACTGACCAGATTTGACCAAAAGGCAGGGTGCCCAGTTCAGATGGTCGGATGAGTGCGAGGCGAGCTTTCAAAAGCTCAAGACAGCTCTGACTACAGCACCGGTATTGGTTTTGCCCACAGGTTCAGGGCCTTATACAGTCTATTGTGATGCTTCCCGTATTGGGCTTGGTGCAGTATTGATGCAGGATGGCAGAGTCATAGCCTATGCTTCGAGGCAGTTGAAGATCCACAAGAAGAATTATCCGGTTCATGATCTAGAGTTGGCAGCCATTGTTCAGGCTTTGAAGATTTGGAGGCATTATCTAAATGGTGTGACGTGTGAGGTGTACACTGATCACATGAGTCTTCAGTACTTGTTCAAGCAAAAGGAGTTGAATTTGAGGCAAAGGAGGTGGTTGGAGTTGCTGAAAGATTATGATGTTACTATCTTGTACCACCCGGGGAAGGCCAATGTGGTGGCCGATGCATTGAGTAGGAAGTCCGCCAGCATGGGTAGTCTTGCTTATATTCCGGCCAGCCAGAGGCCGCTTGCTTTGGATGTTCAGGCTTTGGCCAATCGATTTGTGAGGTTGGATATCTCTGAGCCTAGCCGAGTGTTAGCTTGCACAGTTGCTCGTTCTTCATTATTGGAGCGTATCCGTGATTGGCAGTTTGATGATCCCCATTTATGTGTCCTGAGAGACACGGTGCAGCGTGGAGGTGCAAAGAAGGTGACCTTAGATGATGATGGTGTCTTGAGACTGCAGGGGCGAGTTTGTGTGCCCAATGTTGATGGGATTCGAGAGTTGATCTTAGCGGAGGCCCATAGCTCCCGGTATTCTATTCACCCGGGCGCCGCGAAGATGTATCAGGATCTGAGGCAGCACTATAGGTGGCGCAAAATGAAGAAAGATATCGTTGCATATGTGGCTCGATGTTCGAACTGTCAGCAGGTTAAGTACGAGCATCAGAGACCTGGTGGACTGTTTCAGAGGATTGAGCTTCCCGAGTGGAAGTGGGAGAGTATTACCATGGATTTCGTTACCGGACTCCCGTTGACTTGGAAGAAGTTCGATGCGATATGGGTTATTGTTGATAGACTGACCAAGTCAGCACATTTCTTTCCTGTAGCAGTCTCATATTCATCCGAGAGGTTAGCTGAGATCTACATCAGAGAGATTGTTCGCCTTCATGGGGTGCCGGTATCTATCATTTCGGATCGGGGTACGCAGTTTACCTCGCGCTTCTGGAGAGCAGTTCAGCGGGAGTTGGGCACCCAGGTTGAGTTGAGCACAACATTCCATCCTCAGACGGACGGACAGTCCGAGCGGACAGTCCAAGCGGACAGTCCGAGCGGACTATTCAGATATTGGAGGACATGCTCCGAGCTTGTGTTATCGACTTTGGAGGTTCGTGGGATCAGTTCTTGCCATTAGCGAGTTTGCCTACAACAACAGCTACCAGTCCAACATTCAGATAGCTCCATATTAGGCGTTGTATGGTAGGCGATGTCGGTCCCCAGTAGGATGGTTTGCGCCGGGAGAGGCTCGGTTATTGGGTACAGATTTAGTTCAGGAGGCCTTGGATAAGGTCAAGATCATTCAGGACAGGCTTCGTTTGGCTCAGTCGCGACAAAAGAGTTATGCAGATCGTAAGGTTCGGGATGTAGCTTTCATGGTTGGTGAGCGGGTCTTGCTCCGAGTGACGCCTATGAAGGGCGTGATGAGATTTGGGAAGAAGGGCAAGCTTAGCCCTAGGTTCATTGGCCCCTTTGAGATCCTTGATCGAGTGGGAGAGGTGGCTTATAGACTTGCCTTACCGCCTAGCTTGTCAGCCGTGCATCCAGTGTTTCATGTGTCCATGCTTCGGAGGTATCACGGCGATCCAGCCCACGTGTTAGATTTCAGCACTGTCCAGTTGGACCAGGATCTGTCTTATGAGGAGGAGCCGGTGGCTATTTTAGACCGGTAGGTTCGACAGTTGAGGTCGAAGAGTTTTCTTTCAGTGTGAGTTCATTGGAGGGGTCAGCCCACTGAGGCATCGACCTGGGAGTCCGAGTCCGATATGCGGAGCCGTTATCCTCATCTATTTCCCGACTCAGGTACTTCTTTCTTTTGTCCGTTCGAGGACGAACGATTGTTTTAGAGGTGGAGAATGTGACGACCCAAAGGGTCATCACCTGTTTTCTCACTCATTCTGTATCTCCGAGGCCTTGAAAACCACATTTAGGCTTGCCTCGATTTGCCTGCACAGTCCGGGCGCGTAGTCGAAAAGCTTAAGTATGAATTCTGTGTGAAAAATGATGAATTTTGATATTAATATGATTAAAGTTGACTTTGGTCAACATTTTGGGTAAACGGACCCGGACCCGGACCCGTGATGGTCCCGGAGGGTCCGTAGAAAAATATGAGACTCGGGCATATGCCCGGAGTTGAATTCCGAGGTCTAGAGCCCGAGAAATGAATTTTTCTGTGAAATTGTTTTTCAGAAATTAATATGGAAATTTGAAAAGGAAATTGATTAGAACGTGTTGGTATTGGGCCCGTATTTTGGTTCCGGCGCCCGGTACAGGTCTTATATGTGGTTTAAGCGCCTTCTGTGAAATTTGGTTGAAATCGGATGTCATTTGACGTGTTTCGGACCTAAATCTCTAAAAATGATAGTTTATGAAGTTTGATGAAAAAGTGATGATTTTGAGGTTTAATTCATTGTTTTGATGTTATTTTGGCGATTTGGTCGCACGGCTAAGTCCGTAGGATGTTGTTGAGTTAGTGTGTGTGTTTGGTTAGGAGCCCCGAGGGCTCGGGAGTGTTTCAGAAGTGTTTCGGGATGTTTTGAACTTAGGAAAAGTATCAGACTTTCTGCAATTTTTGCACAGGCTTTTTCTTCTTCGCGATCGCGGCCTTCAGCTCGCGTTCGCACTGCCTGTGGTGTCCCCTTCTTCGCGTTCGCGTTCAATTTCACGCGTTCGCGTAGTGCCAGCCCCTCTTCAACGCGTTTGCGTATTCATTCACGCGTTCGCATAAGCCAAAATCTGGGACCCCAGTAATTAACTCTACGCGTTCGCAGACACCTATCGCGAACGCGATGCTTCCAGTTCCCCCTGCTTCGCGAACGCGACCCCTGTGTCGCGAACGCATAGGGCATTTTTGCCCAGTTAATTTAAAAGCCTAAAAACAGAACAGTGACGGGTTTTATTCAAAAATTCACACGAGCTCTTCTTCTCCACAGCCCCTAGGCGACTTGTAGAGTGATTCTTCACCAAATCTTCTTGGGTAAGTATTATCTAACTCGCTTTCTCCATTTTCTATCATCATCCATTGAAATCCTAGGCCTAAAACATGTAATCTAGGGTTGAAATTGGGGGAATTTGGTAGAGTTAGGGCTTTTCGATTTTCTTTGATTTAGACCTCGTTTTGGGGTCGAATGTGAAAACAAATTGTATATCCGGGCTCGTGGGGGAAAGGGTGATATGAAATTGGTTCGAACCTCGGGTTTTGACCAAGCGGGCCCGGGGTCGATTATTGAAATTTTGGGAAGAAAGCTTAGAAAACTATATTTAGGCATTGGTTTTGATTTGTTTAGCTTATATTAATGTTGTAAAGTCGTTATTTCATAGATTTGATTGAGTTGGAGCCGAATTCGGGAGGGAAGGCGGTCGTTGTGGATTGATTTAGCTGTGGAAGTTGAAGTAAGTGTTTGGTTTAACCCTAGCTTGAGGGAATAGGAGTTGAGTCTTGTTTGCTATTTGCTAATTGATCGAGTACGGTGTATAGGCATGGTGACGAGTATCTATACACAGGTGTCTAGCTTGACAGTGAGTCCGTATATTGTGTTTATTCCTATTTTGTTGTGACTCTTCCTTGTGTAATTGATGAACTCTATATAATGTGAAGAGTATGAGAAAGAATTATGATTTGTGAACTCTTTGGAGCGTTGGCTCGAATGATAAAGTAATTATTGAGTAAGAAAAGAAAGAAAGAGAAAGAATTGTGATTATTCCCTTGCCGGGCCGTATTCGTATATTGATTACCTCCCTTGCCGGGATGTGAAAGTTATTATTGTTGTTCCCTTGCCGGATTTAATTGTCTACTTGTGTTTCCCTTGCCGGGACTTCTATTACTGTTTGTCTATCCCCTCGTCCCATTGGTTGTAATTATTGTTTGGGTGAGGAAGAGTGATAAAGCACGAAGGTTGATGCCGTGCCCAACTTGTGTTGAGAATATGTTAATGCACGAAGGGACATTCCGTGCCATGTTTTGATTATTAATGCACGAAGGAACATTCTGTGCCCTGATTTGATTATTAATGCACGAAGGAACATTCCGTGCCCTGTTTTGATTACTATTCCACGAAGGAACATTCCGTGCCATGATATGAGTGTTTATGCACGAAGGATCATTCCGTGCCATCATTTTGTGAGGCAAAGCACGAAGGGTGATGCCGTGCACTATATATGATTGTTTGGGTGAGAATGAGAGTAAAAGCACGAAGGGTGGTGCCGTGCAACTGTTGATTTCCTACTCTCGTTGATATTATTGTTGAACTATTTCATTCCTTAATTATTGATTTTATACCTGAACTGTTACTGCCCCTACAACATGCTCCCCCCTCCCCCTTGACTGGTTAATTTCTGTATACCTTTATATTGCATACATATATATTGAACTGCACAGGTTTGTTTGGTAGTCCTGGTATAGCCTCATCACTACTTCGCCGAGGTTAGGCTAGGCACTTACCAGCACATGGGGTCGGTTGTGCTGATGCTACACTATGTGCATCTTTTTGCACAGATCACGGTGCCGGAGCAGCTTTTGGACAGCAGTAGGAGTTTTGGGAGCTGCCTTCAGTCCAGAGATCCCGAGGTAGCCTTGCTGGCGTCCGCATGGCCCGGAGTCTCTTCTATCTTTACTTTAGTTTGTTATCCTTTGTACCGGAACAAACAGAACTATGTTTTTATTCAGACATTGTATTTAGCATTCTCTAGACGTTCGTGAGTTTGTGACTCCAGTTCGTGGGTAGAATTGTATTGAACTTTCGCGTTGCTACCAGTTTATTTATATTTAAGACTTTCGCTTTTCTATTAAATGTTTCGCTGTTTTATTAATGTCGAGGTTTGCTAAAAGAGGTAATAAATAATTGGCTTGCCTAGCTCCTAATAGTAGGCTCCATCACGACTTTCGAGGGTGGGAAATCCGGATCGTGACAAGTTGGTATCAGAGCACTAGGTTACATAGGTCTCACGACTCACGGACAAACTCGGTAGAGTCTGAGGGATCGATACGGAGACGTCTGTATTTATCCCAGAGGCTACAGAGTTAGGAAAATTTCATTTTTGTTCCTTCTTGTCGTGCGATTCTGTTTCTCAAATACTGATTGTCTCTCTAGTCTGTTCTTTCGCAGATGGCGAGAACACGTACTTCCTCTTCTACCGCGCAGCAGCCCGAGCCCCCAGCAGCAGCTCATACGAGGGGCAGAGGGCGAGGCCGAGGCCGTGCCAGAGGCCGAGGCAGGGGCAGAGCTTAGCCCCGAGCAGCAGTCCCAAAGGTGGAGCCTCATGTTGGTTATGACGAGGAGGTTCCAGCCCCAGCAGCTCTGGTGGGCACAGCTCAGGTCCCAGAGGGGTTTATAGCCACCCCGGTTCTTCAGGACGCTTTGGTCAGGTTGGTAGGCTTTATGGAGAGCGTCTCTCAAGCGGGTTTGCTTCCAGTAGCACCAGCCACTTCTCAGGCTGGAGGAGGGGTTCGGACTCCTGCTACACGTACTCCGGAGCAGGTAGCTCCCCAAGCTCAGGTTCCAGCGGTTCAGCCAGCTGTGGCAGTTCAGCCGGGTATTGTAACTCAGACCGGCGATGGAGCGGCTATGTCCGCAGATGCTTTGTGGAGGCTGGATAGGTTCACCAAGCTCTTCACCACCGCATTCAGCGGTGCTTCTTCAGAGGACCCCCATGATTTCTTATATAGCTGCCATGAGGTTCTTCGGACTATGGGTATTGTGGAGACCAATGGGGTCGACTTCGCCACCTTTCGTCTATCTGGATCCGCTAAGACTTGGTGGAGGGACTATTGCTTAGCCAGACCAGCAGGGTCGCCATCTCTGACTTGGGACTAGTTTGCAGAGTTGTTCTTGGAGAAGTTTCTCCCCGTTACTCAGCGAGATGCTCTTCGCAGGCAGTTTGAGCGCCTTCAGCAGGGCTCTATGACAGTCACACAGTATGAGACCCGGTTCATTGATCTAGCTCGCCATGCTATTGTTATACTCCCTACCGAGAGAGAGAGAGAGGGTGCGGAGGTTTATTGAGGGATTGATTCAGCCGATCCGTCTCCAGATGGCTATGGGAGCCGGGAGTGAGATTTCTTTTCAGGAGGCGGCCAATGCGGCCCGTAGAGTTGAGATGGCTCTTGCACGAGGGAGGTGGTCATGGGTCAGATAAGAGGCCCCGTCATGCAGGTAGATTCAGTGGTACCTCGTCTGGAGGTAGAGATTCTTATGGTAGAGGCCATCCTCCGAGGCCCTTTCAGTCAGCTCTCCAGGTCTCTCATGGTACTTCAGGCGGTAGTGGTTCTCAGCCGCATTATTCTGATCAGCAGTCTTTCAGTGCACCACCAGCTCCCATCAGTGCACCACCACTTCAGAGTTTCCGGGGAGGACATTCAGGTCGACAGGGTCAGCAGCCTCAGCAGCCGAGGGCTTGTTACGCTTGTGGTGACCCGAGTCACATTGTCAGATTTTGCCCTCGAGCTTCGAGCAGTTCCCAGCAGCAGGGTCCTCGTCCTATGATACAGGCATCAGGTGATCCACAGGCCGCCCAGCCAGCTAGAGGCGGGGGTAGAGGTCATAGAGGTGGAGGTAGAGATCATAGAGGTAGAGCTCGGACCGCCAGAGGTAGAGGCCAGCCAGCAGCCGATCGTCCCAAGGATATGGTTCAGGGAGGTGGGGCCCAGCCCCGGTGTTATGCTCTTCCAGCCAGGCCAGAGGCTGAGTCTTCAGATGCAGTTATTACAGGTACTATTCTGGTCTGTGATAGGGATGCTTCAGTGCTATTCGACCCTGGGTCTACGTATTCGTATGTGTCATCCTATTTTGCACCGTACTTGGTTATGCCTAGTGATGCCTTGGGTGTTCCTGTATATGTATCTACACCGGTGGGTGATTCTATAGTGGTCGACCGAGTTCATCGTTCCTGTGTGGTAGTGTTTGAGGGTCTTGAGACCCGTGTTGATTTATTGCTCTTAGACATGGTGGATTTCGACGTCATATTAGGGATGGATTGGTTGTCCCCGTATCATGCCATCTTGGATTGCCACGCCAAGACCGTGACCTTGGCTTTACCAGATTTGCCCCGTTTGGAGTGGAGAGGGACCCCAGGTCATGCCACTCGCAGTGTTATCTCATATGTGAAGGCTCGACGCATGGTCGAGAAGGGGTGTTTAGCTTATCTGGCGTATGTTCGCGACTCCAGCGCAGAGGTCCCTTCTATTGATTCTGTACCTATTGTTTGGGAGTTCCCCGAGGTTTTCCCTTCAGACCTGCCGGGTATGCCGCCCGACAGGGATATTGATTTTTGTATTGATCTGGCTCCGGGCACACAGCCCATTTCTATCCCGCCGTATCGCATGGCCCCGCCGGAGTTGAAAGAGTTAAAGGGTCAGTTGCAGGATTTGCTTGAGAAGGGTTTCATTAGACCCAGCGTCTCGCCTTGGGGTGCGCCGGTGTTATTTGTGAAGAAAAAGGATGGTTCGATGAGGATGTGCATTGATTACCGGCAATTGAACAAAGTGACGATAAAGAACAAGTATCCACTGCCGAGGATTGACGATTTGTTCGACCAGCTTCAGGGTGCGAAGGTGTTTTCAAAGATAGACTTGAGATCTGGCTACCATCAGTTGAGGATTAGGGCATCCGATGTCCCTAAGATAGCATTCCGCACTCGGTATGGGCATTATGAGTTTTTGGTCATGTCATTTGGGTTGACCAATGCCCCAGCAGCATTTATGGAGTTGATGAACCGAGTGTTCAGGCCTTATTTGGACTTGTTCGTGATAGTCTTTATTGATGATATTTTGATGTACTCCCGCAGCCGGGAGGAGTATGAGCAGCACCTCAGAGTGGTTCTTCAGACCCTGAAGGATAGTCAGTTATATGCTAAGTTCTCGAAGTGCGAGTTCTGGTTGAGTTCGGTTGCATTTCTGGGTCACGTCGTATCAGCAGAGGGTATTCAGGTGGACCCGAAGAAGATTGAGGCAGTCAAGAACTGGCCTCGACCAGCTTCAGCTACAGAGATTCGGAGTTTCTTGGGGTTAGCAGGCTATTATCGTCGATTCGTGGAGGGGTTTTCATCTATCGCAGCCCCGATGACCAGGTTGACCCAGAAGGGTGCCCAGTTCAGATGGTCGGATGAGTGTGAGGCGAGCTTTCAGAAGCTCAAGACAGCTCTGACTACGGCACCGGTATTGGTTTTGCCCACAGGTTCAGGGCCTTATACAGTCTATTGTGATGCTTCCCGTATTGGGCTTGGTGCAGTATTGATGCAGGATGGCAGAGTCATAGCCTATGCTTCGAGGCAGTTGAAGATCCACGAGAAGAATTATCCGGTTCATGATCTAGAGTTGGCAGCCATTGTTCATGCTTTGAAGATTTGGAGGCATTATCTTTATGGTGTGACGTGTGAGGTGTACACTGATCACAAGAGTCTTCAGTACTTGTTCAAGCAAAAGGAGTTGAATTTGAGGCAGAGGAGGTGGTTGTAGTTGCTGAAAGATTATGATGTTACTATCTTGTACCACCCGGGGAAAGCCAATGTGGTGGCTGATGCATTGAGTAGGAAGTCCGCCAGCATGGGTAGTCTTGCTTATATTCCGGTCAGCCAGAGACCGCTTGCTTTGGATATTCAGGCCTTGGCCAATCGATTTGTGAGGTTGGATATTTCTGAGCCTAGCAGAGTGTTAGCTTGCACGGTTGCTCGTTCTTCATTATTGGAGCGTATCCGTGATCGGCAATTTGATGATCCCCATTTGTGTGTCCTGAGAGACACGGTGCAGCGTGGAGGTGCCAAGAAGGTGACCTTAGATGATGATGGTGTATTGAGACTGCAGGGGCGAGTTTGTGTGCCCAATGTTGATGGGTTTCGAGAGTTGATCTTAGTGGAGGCCCATAGCTCCCGGTACTCTATTCACTCGGGCGCCGCGAAGATGTATCAGGATCTGAGGCAGCACTATTGGTGGCGCAGAATGAAGAAAGATATTGTTGTATATGTGGCTCGATGTTTGAACTGTCAGCAGGTTAAGTACGAGCATCAGAGGCCTGGTGGACTGTTTCAGAGGATTGAGCTTCCCGAGTGGAAGTGGGAGAGGATTACCATGGATTTCGTTACCGGACTCCCGTTGACTCGGAAGAAGTTCGATGCGATATGGGTTATTGTTGATAGACTGACCAAGTCAGCACATTTCATTCCTGTAGCAGTCTCTTATTCATCCGAGAGGTTAGCTGAGATCTACATCAGAGAGATTGTTCGCCTTCATCGGGTGCCGGTATCTATCATTTCGGACCGGGGTACGCAGTTTACCTCGCGCTTCTGGAGAGCAATTCAGCGAGAGTTGGGCACCCAGGTTGATTTGAGCACAGCTTTCCATCCTCAGACGGACGGACAGTCCGAGCGGACTATTCAGATATTGGAGGATATGCTCCGAGCTTGTGTTATAGACTTTGGAGGTTCGTGGGATTAGTTCTTGCCCTAGGTTCATTGGTCCATTTGAGATTCTCGATCGTGTGGGAGAGGTGGCTTATAGACTTGCCTTGCCGCCTAGCTTGTCAGCCGTGCATCCAGTGTTTCATGTGTCCAAGCTTCGGAGATATCACGGCGATCCAGCCCACGTGTTAGATTTCAGCACTGTCCAGTTGGACAAGGATTTGTCTTATGAGGAGGAACCGGTAGCTATCCCAGACCGGCAGGTTCGACAGTTGAGGTCGAAGAGTTTTCCTTCAGTGCGTGTTCAGTGGAGAGGTCAGCCTCCTGAGGCATCGACCTGGGAGTCTGAGTCTGATATGCGAAGCCGTTATCCTCATCTTTTCCCCAACTCAGGTACTTCTTTCCTTGTTCCGTTCGAGGACGAACGGTTGTTTCACACGGAGCCGTTTTCTGTCTTTTCCGCACTTCCGAGGCCTTGAAAACCTCATTTTTAGTAGCCTCGATTTGCGTGCGCAGTCCCGGCGCGTAGCCGGAAAGCTTAAATATGAACTCCGTGTGAAAAATGCTAATTTTTGATATTAATATGATTAAAGTTGACTTTGGTCAACATTTTGGGTAAACGGACCCGGACCCGTTATTGGATGGTCCCGGAGGGTCCGTAGAAAAATATGAGACTCGGGCATAAGCCCGGAGTCGAATTACGAGGTCTAGAGCCCGAGAAATGAATTTTTCGGTGAAATTATTTTTCTAAAATTAATATGGAAATCTGAAAAGGAAATTGATTAGAACGTGTTGGTATCGGGCCCGTATTTTAGTTCCGGCGCCCGGAACAGGTCTTATATGTGGTTTAAGCGCTTTCTGTGAAATTTGGTTGAAATCAGACGTCATTTGACGTGTTTCGGACCTAAATCTCTAAAAATGATAGTTTATGAAGTTTGATGAAAAAGTGATGATTTTGAGGTTTAATTCATTGTTTTGATGTTATTTTGGCGATTTGATCGCACGGCTAAGTCTGTAGGATGTTATTGAGTTAGTGTGTGTGTTTGGTTAGGAGCCCCGAAGGCTCGGGAGTGTTTCAGAGGTGTTTCGGGATGTTTTGAACTTAGGAAAAGTATCAGATTTTCTGCAATTTTTGCACGGGCTTTTTCTTCTTCGCGATCGCGGCCTTCAGCTCGCGTTCGCACTGCCTGTGGTGTCCCCTTCTTCGCGTTCGCATTCAATTTCACGCGTTCGCATAGTGCTAGCCCCCCCCCCCTCTCAACGCGTTCGCGTATTCATTCACGCGTTCGCATTAGCCAAAATCTGGGACCCTAGTAATTAACTCTACGCGTTCGCAGACCCCTATCGCGAACGCGATGCTTCCAGTTCCCCCTGCTTCGCGAACGCGACCCCTGTGTCGCGAACGCATAGGGCATTTTTGCCCAGTTAATTTAAAAGCCTAAAAACAGAACAGTGACGGGTTTTATTCAAAAATTCACAGGAGCTCTTCTTCTCCACAGCCCCTAGGCGACTTGTAGAGCGATTCTTCACCAAATCTTCTTGGGTAAGTATTATCTAACTCGTTTTCTCCATTTTCTATCATCATCCATTGAAATCCTAGGCGTAAAACATGTAATCTAGGGTTGAAATTGGGGAAATTGGGTAGAGTTAGGGCTTTTCGATTTTCTTTGATTTAGACCTCGTGGGGGAATGGGTGATATGAAATTGGTTCGAACCTCGAGTTTTGACCAAGCGGGCCCGGGGTCGATTTTTGGAATTTTAGGAAGAAAGCTTAGAAAACTATATTTAGGCATTGGGTTTGATTTGTTTAGCTTATATTAATGTTGTAAAGTCGTTATTTCATAGATTTGATTGAGTTGGAGCCGAATTCGGGAGGGAAGGCGGTCGTTGTGGATTGATTTAGCTGTGGAAGTTGAAGTAAGTGTTTGGTTTAACCCTAGCTTGAGGGAATAGGAGTTGAGTCTTGTTTGCTATTTGCTAATTGATCGAGTACGGTGTATAGGCATGGTGACGAGTATCTATACACAGGTGTCTAGCTTGACAGTGAGTCCGTATATTGTGTTTATTCCTATTTTGTTGTGACTCTTCCTTGTGTAATTGATGAACTCTATATAATGTGAAGAGTATGAGAAAGAATTATGATTTGTGAACTCTTTGGAGCGTTGGCTCGAATGATAAAGTAATTATTGAGTAAGAAAAGAAAGAAAGAGAAAGAATTGTGATTATTCCCTTGCCGAGCCGTATTCGTATATTGATTACCTCCCTTGCCGGGATGTGAAAGTTATTATTGTTGTTCCCTTGCCGGGATTTAACTTTTTACTTGTGTTTCCCTTGCCGGGACTTCTATTACTGTTTGTCTATCCCCTCGCCCCATTGGTTGTGATTGTTGTTTGGGTGAGGAAGAGTGATAAAGCACGAAGGTTGATGCCGTGCACGACTTGTGTTGAGAATATTTTAATGCACGAAGGGATACCATGTTTTGATTATTAATGCACGAAGGAACATTCCGTGCCTGATTTGATTATCAATGCACGAAGGAACATTCTGTGCCCTGATTTGATTACTATTGCACGAAGGAACATTCCATGCCATGATATGAGTGTTTATGCACGAAGGATCATTCCGTGCCATCATTTTGTGAGGTAAAGCACGAAGGGTGATGCCGTGCACTATATATAATTGTTTGGGTGAGAATGAGAGTAAAAGCACGAAGGGTGGTGCCGTGCAACTGTTAATTTCCTACTCTCGTTGATATTATAGTTGAACTGTTTCATTCCTTAATTATTGATTTTATACCTGAACTGTTACCGCCCCTACAGTATGCTCCCCCCTCCCCCTTGACTGGTTAATTTCTGTATACCTTTATATTGCATACATATATATTGAACTGCACAGGTTTGTTTGGTAGTCCGGTCTAGCCTCGTCACTACTTCGCCAGGGTTAGACCAGGCACTTACCAACACATGGGGTCGGTTGTGCTGATGCTACACTCTGTGCATCTTTTTGCACAGATCACGGTGCCGGAGCATCTTTTGGACAACAGTAGGAGTTTTGGGAGCTGACTTCAGTCCAGAGATCCCGAGGTAGCCTTGCTGGTGTCCGCATGGCCCGGAGTCTCTTCTATCTTTACTTTAGTTTGTTATCCTTTGTACCGGAACAAACAGAACTATGTTTTTATTCAGACATTGTATTTAGCATTCTCTAGACGTTCGTGAGTTTGTGACTCCAGTTCTTGGGTAGAATTGTATTAAACTTCCGCATTGCTACCAGTTTATTTATATTTAAGACTTCCGCTTTTCTATTAAATATTTCGTTGTTTTATTAATGTCGAGGTTTGCTAAAAGAGGTAATAAATAATTGGCTTGCCTAGCTCCTAATAGTAGGCGCCATCACGACTCCCGAGGGTGGGAAATTTGGGTCGTGACAAGCGCCCTATTTGGTCGCCCCCATTTAACCTATACCCATTTTTTTTAAAAATTTTAACTTGTACCCACTTTTTAAACAATTTCAGCCCCCTTTCTCCTCCTCCTTCTCCTCCTTCGTTTTCTTCTTCTTATTCTTCTTTCTTCTGCTGCTGTTGGTGCTGCTATGAAACTTCAGTCATGGGATGATTGCCATAAGTATGTTTATCAGATTATTTAAAAATAAATTATAAATAATTACATAGTTAGTAGACAATAATTTGTGAATATTTCCACGTACGGGAAGTTTAAGGTCACACTTACTGATTCTTTTCATGATAATTCTATTCTTTTCACGTTTATTTGTTTTATAAATTTTATGATTTAGATACTGTTGGCAATCTGATTATTTTATAGTAGTCTGATTATAACAAAACTAATGAATTCAGGACAAAAAAACTTCAGCTTATTTAGTGCTGAAGTTTTTACAAATGAGGGAATAGGAGTTGAGTCTTAATTGTAACTTGCTAATTGTCGAGTACGATATATAGGCATGGTGACGAGTATTTATACATTGGTGTCTAGAATGACCGTGAGTCCTTATTTTGCGAATAGTTTGGTTGTCGTTATGCCTTCCATGCTTAATTGATGACTTCTATATGTTGTAAAGATCTTGTGAAAGAAATTGTGATCTTTGAACTTCGTGGAGCATTGGCTCGGGTTGAAATACAAATTGTGAAGGTATATGAGATAAGTAACTCATTGGAGCATTGGCTCAAGTGATAATGTGCACTATGAGATGAAAGTGAAAGAAAGTGAAGAGTTAATGATTTATTCCCTTGCCGGGACGTTGTTGGTTATTGATGTTGTACCCTTGCCGGGTTTTTAATTATTTGTTTGTGTACCCTTATCGGGATGTGCATTATTGTTTTATTATTCCCTTGCCCTTGTTTGTGATTGTTGATTGGGTGAGGAAGAGTGTTAAAGCACGAAGGGTGATGTCGTGCCGCACGATGTGCCATTCCGTGCCTATTCTATTGATTATATGTGAGGAATGA